>NC_041391.1:503413018-503509168 GCF_002162155.2 Triticum dicoccoides
GGGGAAGGGGGGGGGGCGTGGGATTAACTGCGCCCACTCCCCCACGTCCCGTGATTATCACGCCTTTACGACGAGTGGGAACCGCCACCGGAAGACGTGCGGTCAGTTTGGGCCGCAGAAGATCCGCACACGGGCCGAGGCGTGGAAGTGGCGGGCCCCGGCCTGCGGCTGCGTCTCGTCACGCGCGTGGGCTGGCAGGCCCTTCCAGCCAAAGGGTGCCACGTGGCGCGCGGATGGCAGGCGGCCAGCCCGCCGCCTGGCTAGCGCGCCAGCTGGTTCCCGCCCTCGGATTTCAAGGAAACTTTCCCGAGAAGCCACGCATAAGAGAAGCCGGCTCCGAGCTGCCGACTCTTCGGGATAGGAAGCTGGCCGAGCTTCTCGATTCCCCCTTCAGCCGTGAAGCCCAACCAGCTTCGGGGACTACTGTCGGAGTAAATGACCACGGGTAGCCTAACCAGCTCCCATTGACCCTCAGAAAAAACAACGGGCCGACCTGGCCTTGAAGCACCCAAGACGCAGGGCCGCCTTCCTCCGGCCGGCTATCTCACAGGCCCGCTACCAGAAGGCGGACCGGCCCTATACTCTCTTGGAGGACGCCACGATAGGGACGACTCCAAGAAGCCGGCCACGGAAGGACCGACTCCAAGAAGTTGGCCCAAGAGAATTGACTCCAAGAAGCCGACCCCAGGAAGGCGGCCAGGGGCCGTGCCCTAAAAGTATGTGTCGGTGTCAAAACCGGCGGATCTCGGGTAGGGGGTCCCGAACTGTGCGTCTAGGAGGATGGTAACAGGAGACAAGGGACACGATGTTTTTACCCAGGTTCGGGCCCTCTCGATGGAGGTAAAACCCTACTCCCGCTTGATTAATATTGATGATATGGGTAGTACAAGAGTAGATCTACCACGAGATCATAGAGGCTAAACCCTAGAAGCTAGCCTATGGTATGATTGTTGTTCGTCCTACGGACCAAACCTCTCTGGTTTATATAGACACCGGAGAGGGCTAGGGTTACACAGAGTCGGTTACAATGGGATGAGATCTACATATCGTATCGCCAAGCTTGCCTTCCATGCCAAGGAAAGTCCTATCCGGACACGGGACGAAGTCTTCAATCTTGTATCTTCATAGTCCGGGAGTCCGGCCAAAGGTCATAGTCCGGCCATCCGGACACCCCCTAATCCAGGACTCCCTCAGTAGCCCCTGAACCAGGCTTAAATGACGACAAGTCCGGTGCGCAAATTGTCTTCGGCTTTGCAAGACGGGTTCCTCCCCCGAATACTTCATAGAAGATGTTGAACACAAGGATAGTGTCCGTCTCTGCAAAATAGTTCCCACATACCACCGTAGAGAGAATAATATTCACACAAATCTAATCTCCTGACGTATTCCGTAGCGTGACATCATGCCACAGCCAAGCCTTTATTCGAATCGTTTTACTATCACACCTCAACGTGTTTAGCGAGGCGGTTTCCTTGGCACATCTTGTCAAAGCAGAGATCGTGTCCCCTCATTCCGGGATTCTCATCAATACGAGCGTGGGTAACCCAACCGTGCCATTAGTATGACTTCTTACTTGAAAGTGAGTCCCAAACGTTCACGGGGAGGGCTCTTGGTATTCAACCTCTTTATAAAGAGACCAAGGCTCGACTCCTTTCTTTTAATCAAATCCGCCTCTCGCCTCGAGTTCCAACACCCAAAGCTCCAGATTCAGGCGCTTCGGACCTTCGATGATGTCTGGCTCCGACCTCCAAGGCCGGTGGACGCCTTTCTCCGTTACGGAAGAAGACATGCGAAAGCTGAGAGATGCCAGGTATCTGACCGGCAAAATCTCGCATAGGCTGCCTGCTCAAGGGCAGGCTATTCCCACTCCCCAGCCCAGTGAGAGCGTGGTGTTCATATCTCACTTCCTTCGGGGGCTAGGCTTCCCGATTGATCCCTTTGTGAGGGGGCTCATGTTTTATTACGGGCTAGAACTTCACGACTTAGCTCCGGATTCCATCCTCCAAATCTCATCATTCGTTGTCGTGTGTGAGGCCTTCCTCCATATTACTCCTCACTTCGGATTGTGGCTTAAAACCTTCAAGGTAGAACCGAAGATGATCGAGGGGCAGCACGCTGTGTCCGGAGGTGCTATTATAAGCAAGATTGCCGACGCTCCATGGCTCGAGGGCTCTTTTCAAGAGGAGTTCTGCTTCTGGCAACGAGAGTGGTTTTACATCACAGCTCCCAGGGGCACCACTTGGGTGGCGCCACCTGCTTGTCGCTCGGGTCCCCCACCACGGCTAGCGTCATGGGTCAATATTGGGCTTAACTGGGGGCCGTCCAAGGACGTGCCCTTGCTGCAGGGCCGCATTCGAGATCTCCTAAAAAGAGATACCAATTTGGCCATAGTGGCGCAGGTTATGCTGATTCGCCGCATACTGCCCTACAAACGTCGCCCCCTCCGCCTGTGGGAATATAATCCGGAAGGACCGCGAGCCCTCCAACATTTTATGGGCACGACGCCCGTGGAGATGTACAAATTGTTCTTCGGATCACAAGCAATGTGTCCGGACTTGTCCGAGTATGCAGGTCTGAGCTGCAATCGCCCGGACACTCAAGTAAGTAGCCCTGTACCCGGACAAACTATCCGTACATTTATCATAACACTGACCTCAAAAGCGCTATCCTTTAAACAGGAGTGGATAGTGACAGCAAAGCTTATCAGGTGTCCGGCCCCCCTCCCTGAGACCACGGCGGATCTCGTGTTGACCAGGATGCTGGAGATTGCGCCTTTGGAAGAAGGCGAAGATGGGAACAAAGAAGCTACCACCTCCGCGAAGGAGACTGTCAGGAAAGGAGGAATCGAGAATTCCTCTATCCAGGGAAAGAAGAGGACCGCCTCTGAAGACCCGGAGACGATGGCCTCAAAGCAGGGGAAGAAATCTTCGTAAGAGGGTCCGGCGACGGAGGGTGCCCCGGCCGCATTACGCCCCCAAGGGGATCAGCTCTCCACCGAGCCGTAAGTAGAGAGAGTGGTTTTAAAATGAGTGATATCCCTGTTTTATTTCTGAGGAAGATAACAAAATTTTACCTTGCAGTTCGGATCTCAACCCTTCTCAGCAGAGCTCATCTTCAGGGGATCTTCGTCCGGAGATGATGGAGAGTGAAACGCCTCCCCCAACTGTACCATCTTGCGAGGCGGGCGACCCCGAGGTGTCATCTCGGAGGGCTTCTCCGAATCTGGACCTTGAAAAAGGTCGTCGGACTAGTCCGGCACCTTTTGGTGCACGGTCGGAGGAGCTGAAGGATCTGTTCGGGCGAGCGTCTATCTCAGAAGAACACCGTGTGTTGATGAACACGGTGATTAGAAGGATTTCATCTGCGGAAAGCGGATTGTACAAGGCCGCCAGGAGTTTACTGACAGGTTTTGAGGTATGCGAAAAGATGTACCTTTGGACAGAGCCACATATATAAAATGCGCCCTATATAGATAGTAGCCCCTGAGAGTCTGTGTGTTGTCAAAAATGACGGCGCACAGAGGATCATAATCCCAGGTATAATATGTCGCCTGTCCTATGTAGGTGGCGAGGTGTTCGGTGGCTAGCCGGACTGATGAATTTGCCGAGCTAAAGCAGCAACTTGACGTGGCAGATGCCGACATCGCGCTTGTAAATGAGTGGCTAGACGAGGCACAAGGTATGTAATGTCTCCAAAGGCATCTGGTAAGAGGAGCTTGATGCTCGTACCTTATAACATATGTGCTTAATGCAGATGGTGCCGCTGCCGTGGAGAACCTTCGGGCGGAACTTGCCCGAGCCAAGGAGCAAGCGTGGAAAAGCGATGCGGCTGCCGTTAAAGCGGCTGAAGAGCTAAAAGCCGAACAGGCTGCTCGCTGCCAGAGCAAGAGAGAAATGGCCGAGATGGCTGTAAAATTGAAGGATGCTGCCGACCGTTGTAAGCTTCTTGAAAAAGAAGATAGGGTGACACAGAAGGACCTAGAAAAGGTCACTACCGAGGCCAAGGACACTCGCTCTGCAATGAGAGCTATGAAGGAGGAGCTACGTCAAGCCGGAGATATCGCGGCTGGAAAGCCCTATATGCTGCGGATGAAGTTCGGGGATCCTAAGTATGCTCCGTTAGACCAGAAGTGGAGTGCGGCGAACACTTATCTGGATTTGGCGGCGAGTGCCGCGGACGCGACCGAACACTTCCGGGGTCTAGGTGACCATGAATTGGAAGAACTTTTTTGGTCGCAGTTCCACAATCCAGAACACCCACTTTCGGTGTCCGACTGTTTGGCCGCTTGGGCGGAGCTGAACAGATTATCCGGACTCGCCTTGAGGTACGACGCGAGTCGTCTGTGGCCGGAAGGGCCAGAGCTGAAGAGTTATTTTAGCTTGGTGCAGCAGTTCCTTGGTACGGTGCCGCATATTGATGCAATGAAGAGGTCAGCATGCATAGAGGGTGCACACATGGCTCTTGCCCGTGTCAAGACATACTGGGCAGATATGACGGCCAGTGTTGTTGCATCCCAGGATTCGGACGAAAGCCGAGTACCTGCCAAGCACTACTCTGAGGAAGTTCTACAGGGCGCTCGTTTAATAGAGACGCAGTGCTCGAAGGATGTTGTGTTCGAATAACATGTGCTATTGTAAAACAATGTTTTGATGGAATATAAAAGCTTTTTATACTTGTGCTTTCAAGAATTAGAATACCTCGTGTGCGGCCGTTAATGTATATGTGTATATAACCTGAAAGATGGTAGTCGTTGGCTTCAGCTCCCACGCATATAATGCGGGGGTGTTCGCAGAAGGCGCATTTTCACACTTGATCCAATGTCTTGGTCCTATAAAGGATGTGATAGCGCAGCGAACTAGGCAACCGGACTATAATGCTTTATCACTTTCACTTAGCCATAGGAGTTTGACAGTGGGGCTACTGAATAGCCCCTAGGGGCACCGCGCTCGCCCGAATTCGGGGCGCGTGTGTGCCTGACCGGGAAACGGCCCTTCGTTAATGCGGAGGAATCCTAAAGATTCCGGCAAGTCATCGAGTGGTTGACCAATCTCTCGCTATATCATGACAGTCAGTTTTCGGCTTTCTCTACTGAGGTGCTCGCCTGGCCGAACCGGGGCACAATCGCAGTAGTTCTCCTGGTGCCGCCTTAGCCGATAGAGCGGAACATAAGGCAGCAAAACACAGGAGCCGGGCAAACCCAACATTTGACCAAAGACATGATTCGGAGCTGATGCATATAAGGCCAAACTCGCGACGCCGAACACTCCCTAAGGTATTCGGTCTTTATGAAGACGGGCCAAACAAAATCCCTTGGTAAGAAGCCCCTGGTGTCCAGGTACGTGCAAAATTCTGGCGTGGCCACATGCCAAGACGCCAGCCTCATCCTCGGTTATAGCAAAAAAAACCGGGGGATGTAATCAACAAGAGACAGTAAAAAAGGTTTACGCAGGGTCTTAATCTGAAAAGAATCCTTGAAACGGGTCCCTACTGCACGTCTGCGCCTGTGTCTCCGTTGTGCCATATCCTGGACGGGTGTAGCACGGTGTTCGTTTGCAAAAGAGAGGAACTTAGTGGAAAACAATCGTGCGAGGAATCTATGTTAAAATAAACAAAGTATAATACAAAAAATGGGTAGAATTGAGCTTTATTGTCTCCTGGTGTAAACGCGCAGAGCCCCTTGTACGGGGGTATGCGACTATTAAGCCTTTGTATGTTTACGCCGGACTTGTCGAGCCATGTTCGGGGTCGTGAACGACCTGTTTAGGTGCTCTAACTAGTAAAGCTGGATTAGTGAGCGGCTGTCAAGGCAGCCGCACCATCGTCCGTGTTCGAGGAACACTTGATATTTCCCTTTAATGAGATGATGCCTAGTGGACCGGGCATTTTGAGTGTAAGGGATGCGTAATGTGGTATTGCGTTAAAGTGGGCGAAAGCTTCGCGTCCCAGTAGTGCTTGATAGCTACTTATGAATGGGGCGATGTGGAAGGTTAGCTTTTCGCGTCGGAAGTTGTTGGGGGAGCTGAACATAACTTCTAACGAGAGGGAACCCATACAATGGGTATCTGGGCCTGGCGTGACCCCTTGAAAGGAAGTGTTGCCATGGCAAATTATGGCTGGGTTTAACCCCATTTTGCGGATTGTGTCCTGATATAGCAGGTTTGGGTCATTGTCGCCGTCCATTAGGACTTGTGTAAAGTGGAGTCCGTCAATTATCGGATCTAAGACCAAGGCAGCCCAGCCTGTGTTCTGGATACCTCTAGAGTAATCCTGATGATCGAAGGTGATTGGTTGTAACAACCAGTGACGAGACTCCTCTGGGACAGGCCGTATGGCGTGTATCTCCGTAGGCGCCACTCTATTTATCCCTTTTGTCACATGAAGTGAATTTACTGTTTTGACTTCTTGTGGGAACTTCTTTTGTTCTCCGGTGCTCTGCTTGTGGGGTTCGTCGTCATCTTTGCTTGGTATGTCGAGCCCCTTGTGTTCGACATTGAGTTTGCCGGATTGCTTGAAGACCCAACAATCTCTGTGGGTGTGGTTTGCAGGCCTCCCGGGAGTACTGTGGATTTGGCATATTTTGTCCAGGATTTTGTTGAGGTTAGATAGCTCGTCCCTATTATCTTTGGGGGGCGGCTTTTTCTGATTCTGCCGAGAGCTTTTGAACCCGGCGTTGACTGCCGTGCTCTTTAGGCTGTCATCCTTGATCCGGCGCCGTTCCTTGTTACGGTGCGGTTTCCCATTTCCATCTCTGACTTCGGATGTACTTGGGTCGCTGGTGCTGCTTCTTGCCAACCAGCTATCCTCTCGTGCACAAAAGCGGGTCATGAGGCTTTTCAATGCGGCCATTGTTCTTGGCTTTTCTTGGCCGAGGTGTCTGGCGAGCCATTCGTCTCGAACGCTATGCTTGAAAGCTGCTAGGGCTTCGGCGTCTGGACAGTCGACTATCTGATTCTTTTTAGTAAGAAATCTGTTCTAGAGTTTCCGGTCTGACTCTCTAGGTTGTTGAGTTATAGACTTAGATCGTCTGCATCCGGAGGTCGGACATAGGTCCCTTGAAAATTTTCCCGAAAAGCATCCTCGAGCTCCTCCCAACTTCCTATGGTGTTTTCGGGAAGGCTTTTAAGCCAATGTCGGGCTGGCCCTTTGAGCTTGAGGGTAAGTATTTTATGGCGTGGAGGTCATCTCCTCTAGCCATGTGTATGTGGAGGATATAATCCTCAATCCAGACTCCAGGGTCTGTTGTTCCGTCGTATGCCTCTATGCTTACGGGCTTGAATCCCGCTGGAAATTCATGGTCCAGCACCTCATCGATGAAACATAGGGGATGCGCGGCGCCCCTGTATTTCAGTGTGCCGCGATTTTTGGATATTTGTTGCGTTGCATTGCTTACTAGAGCTTACTTTCTTGGCCCATAGATAGATCTAGTTGGGCCGTCTTTTTGATTCGAATCCTTGTGCGGATTGCGTGCCAGATTGAATGCGGCGCCCTTTGCCGTTCGATGTCGGCCATGGGGTCGTCTATCCGACCTGGTGGCCTTCTTTTTTTTTAACCGTGGGGGCTCTAAGGCCTCCTCATCAAATTCCGGTAGTAAATTTCGCTTCGGATAGCTCTTTGTGTGGTGACTGTCGCCGTACTTGTGTGCGGTGTTGAGTACTTTGCCCCATCTGATTTTGAGTGCATCTTCCGCTATTTTGAGCTTCTGCTTCTGCTTTTTCAGGCTACGCGCAGTGGCGACGAGCCTTTGGTGGAGGTTATTCTTCTCCAGCAACTTGTCCGGTGTGAGGTCATCTGGACTATTATTTTTGCCGGGGACGGGTTGTTCGGTTTGTCTATCCAAGTTGCCCTGTTCGGACGGTTGCTCGATGGCATGTTCGTCGTCCGCCGGTTTGTCCTGCTCTATGGCTGGGTCTCTATCGAGGTGGGGTTTGGCGTGGCGCTTCCACCGCCGCTTTGATTGCTTTTCGAGGGAACGATCCCTCGTTGTGCCCTTTTGATCCTCGTCGTTGTTTCTTTTAGGTGTGTCCACCATGTATACATCATGGGATGAGGTGGTTGTCCAGTGCCCTATAGGCGCTGGTTCTTGTTCATCTTCTTCATCGGCGTCCATACCATCGATGTCTTTGGAGTTGAAGTCGAGCATGTCGGTTAAATCGTCGATAGTGGCTACGAAGTGGGTGGTGGGTGGGTTTCGAATTTCTTCGTCGTCCGCATCCCAACCTTGCTGACCATAGTCCGGCCAGAGCTCTCCTGATAAAGAGAGAGACTTTAGTGAATTCAGGATGTCGCCAAAGGGCGAGTGTTGAAAGATGTCCGCAGCGGTGAACTCCATGATCGGAGTCCAATTGGGTTCGATCGGGAGGGGTGCGGAATATTTGGAGTCCGGAAAGGAGTCCGGCACCTTGGAGTCACAAGCCCCGCGAAGGACAAGATTGGTGTTCGGCTCGATCGCCGTACAGATTGCAGCCCTCGGGGCGGCGTCTAGCCACCCGTCCTCGACCAGCGCAGTCGGCTCCGATCTAAGGGTCGGAGCGGACACCTGAGCGGCGCTCTGGGCACTGTCCGACGGCAGAGCTAGATCGTGCCCATCGTGACAGTGAAGCACGCTCGGCTGTGGCTCGAATCCGTCGAAGATCAAGTCTCCGCGGATGTCATCCGTGCAGTTTAAACTTCCAGATCTGACCTGATGGCCAGGGGCGTAGCTTTCGATCTGCTCCAGATGGCCAAGCGAATTGGCCCGCAGTGCAAAGCCGCCGAATACGAAGATCTGTCCGGGGAGAAAAGTGTCACCCTGGACCGCGTCGTGGTTGATGATCGAAGAAGCCATCGGGCCTAAAGGTGACGACACAGAGGAACTCTCAATGAAAGCACCAATGTCGGTGTCAAAACCGGCGGATCTCGGGTAGGGGGTCCCGAACTGTGTGTCTAGGCGGATGGTAACAGGAGACAAGGCACAGGATGTTTTTACCCAGGTTTGGGCCGTCTCGATGGAGGTAAAACCCTACTCCTGCTTGATTAATATTGATGATATGGGTAGTACAAGAGTAGATCTACCACAAGATCAGAGAGGCTAAACCCTAGAAGCTACCCTATGGTATGATTGTTGTTCGTCCTACGGACTAAACCTCTCCGGTTTATAGAGAGACCGGAGAGGGCTAGGGTTACACAGAGTCGGTTACAATGGGAGGAGATCTACATATCGTATCGCCAAGCTTGCCTTCCACGCCAAGGAAAGTCCTATCCGGACACGGGACGAAGTCTTCAATCTTGTATCTTCATAGTCTGGGAGTCCGACCAAAGGTCATAGTCCGGCCATCCGGACACCCCCTAATCCAGGACTCCCTCAGTAGCCCCTGAACCAGGCTTCAATGACGACGAGTCCGGCGCGCAAATTGTCTTCAGCATTGCAAGGCGGGTTCCTCCTCCGAATACTTCATAGAAGATGTTGAACACAAGGATAGTGTCCGGCTCTGCAAAATAGTTTCCACATACCACCGTAGAGAGAATAATATTCGCACAAATCTAATCTGCTGACGTATTCTGTAGCGTGACATCATGCCACAGCCAAGCCTTTATTCGAATCGTTTTACTGTCCCACCTCAGTGTGTTTAGCGAGGCGGTTTCCTTGGCAGGTCTTGTCAAAGCAGAGATCGTGTCCCCTTATTCCGGGATTCTCATCAATACGGGCGTGGGTAACCCATCCGTGCCATTGGTATGACTTCTTAATTGAAAGTGAGTCCCAAACGGTCACGGGGAGGGCTCTTGGTATTCAACCTCTTTATAAAGAGACCAAGGCTCGACTCCTTTCTTTTAATCAAATCCGCCTCTCGCCTCGAGTTCCAACACCCAAAGCTCCAGATTCAGGCGCTTCGGACCTTCGATGATGTCCGGCTCCGACCTCCAAGCCCGGTGGACGCCTTCCTCTGTTACGGAAGAAGACGTGCGAAAGCTGAGAGATGCCAGGTATCTGACCGGCGAAATCTCACATAGGTTGCCTGCTCAAGGGCAGGCTATTCCCACTCCCCAGCCCGGTGAGAGCGTGGTGTTCATATCTCACTTCCTTCGGGGGCTAGGCTTCTCGATTGATCCCTTTGTGAGGGGGCTCATGTTTTATTACGGGTTGGAATTTCACGACTTAGCTCTGGAGTCCATCCTCCAAATCTCATCGTTCATTGTCGTGTGTGAGGCCTTCCTCCATATTACTCCTCACTTCAGATTGTGGCTTAAAACCTTCAAGGTAGAACCAAAGATGATCGAGGGGCAGCATGTTGAGTGCGGAGGTGCTATTATAAGCAAGATTGCCGACGCTCCATGGCCCGAGGGCTCTTTTCAAGAAGAGTTCGACTTATGGCAACGAGAGTGGTTTTACATCACAGCTCCCAGGGGCACCACTTGGGTGGCGCCACCTGCTTTTTGCTCGGGTCCCCCACCACGGCTAGCGTCATGGGTCAATAAAGGGCTTAACTAACGGCCGTCCAAGGACGTGCCCTTGCTGTAGGGCTGCATTCGAGATCTCCTAGAAAGAGATACCAATTTGGTCGTAGTGGCGCATGTTATGCTTACCTCGACAAAGCCCTCATCATCAGGGGCGAGGCAACAGTAACCAGCCCCCGACAAGACCCCCAAGCGATGGGACCGGCCTGTCGACCGATGAGCCGGCGGGCGGCGGGACCCACCAGTCAGCGGGCCCTAGCAGCCGACGGAGAAGCCGGCGGCCATAGACACTGACGGCTAGGGCCCACGCCCAGCCGGATTACCATTGTACCCCCGGGGGTAGGCCTATATAAACCCCCCGGGACACCCATGCAAAGGGTTGACCGGAGATAGTTTTAGACACCACTAAAGGGAGAGGAGAGAGCTAGCCTTTCCCTTCTTCCTCCTTCCACCGAACAGCTCAAGGAGCCTCTTGTAACTTCTTGTTGATCTAGTGATCATGCGGAGACCCCGCAGAGCAGGAGTAGGGGTATTATCTCCACGGTGAGCCCCCAACCTGGGTAAGATCCTCCGGCGTGCATGTCTTCGCCTTATCCCGTTTCCAGGCACCGACGATGTTTTACTGGCTCCCACACAGATAAGCCATCCGTTGGCATATGTCGCACCTACCACCCGACAGGATCAGTGTCAAAGCTACAATCGACGTAACCGTTTATGACGAGCTCTTTTTCACCTCCATAAAGGAGAAACATATCCTTAGTCCTTTGCAGGTACTTCAGGGTGTTCTTGACCGCTATCTAGTGATCCACTCCTGGATTACTTCGGTACCTCCCTGCCAAACTTATGGCAAGTCACACATCAGGTCTGGTACATGATAGAACCTGTGGCTGAGGCATAGGGAATGACTTTCATTTTTTTCTCTATCTTCTTTAGTGGCCGGGCTTTGAGTCTGACTCAACTTCACACCTTGTAACACAAGCAAGAACCCTTTCTTTGACTGATCCATTTTGAACTTCTTCAAAACTTTATCAAGGTATGTGCTTTGTGGAAGACCTATTAAGTGTCTTGATCTATCTCTATAGATCTTGATGCCCAATGTATAAGCAGCTTCACCGAGGTCTTTCATTGAAAAAACCTTATTCAAGTATCCATTTGTGCTACCCAGAAATTCCATATCATTTCCAATCAACAATATGTCATCCACATATGATATCAGAAGTGCTACAGAGCTCCCACTCACTTTCTTGTAAATACAAGCTTCACCATAAGTCTGTATAAAATCACATGCTTTGATCACCTCATCAAAGCGTATATTCCAACTCCGAGATGCTTGCACCAGGCCATAGATGGATCCCTGGAGCTTGCATACTTTGTTAGCACCATATCCATTAAGGAATTCAATTTTGACGTCCATTTGCCAGATTTCATAATCATAAAATGCGGCAATTGCTAACATGATTCGGACAGACTTAAGCATCGCTACGGGTGAGAAAGTATCATCGTAGTCAACCCCTTGAGCTTGTCAAAAACCTTTTGCGACAAGTCAAGCTTTGTAGACAGTAACATTACCATCAACGCCAGTCTTCTTCTTGAAGATCCATTTATTCTCTATGGCTTGTCGATCATCAGGAAAATCCGCCAAACTCCACACTTTGTTCTCATACATGGATCCTATCTCACATTTCATGGCCTCAAGCCATTTGTCGGAATCTGGGCTCATCATAGCTTCTTCATAGTTCGTAGGTTTGCCATGGTCTAGTAACATGACTTTCAGAATAGGATTACCGTACCATTCTAGTGCGGACTGTGCTCTGGTTGACCTATGAAGTTTAGTAGTAACTTGATCTGAAGTTTCATGATCATCATCATTAGCTTCCTCTCTAGTTGGTGTAGGCATCATAGGAACGGTTTTTTGTGATGAGCTACTTTCTAATTCGAGAGATGATACAATTATCTCATAAAGTTCTACTTTCCTCCCACTCACTTCTTTTGAGAGAAACTCCTTTTCTAGAAAGGATCCATTTTTAGCAACAAAGATCTTGCCTTCGGATCTGTGGTAGAAGATGTACCCAATAGTTTCCTTAGGGTATCCCATGAAGACGCACTTCTCCGATTTAGGTTCGAGCTTATCAGGCTGAAGCCTTTTGTTATAAGCGTTGCATCCCCAAACTTTAAGAAACGACAGCTTTGGTTTCTTGCCAAACAACAACTGATACGGTGTCGTCTCAACAGATTTAGACGGTGCCATATTTAACGTGAATGCGGCTATCTCTAATGCATAGCCCCAAAATGATAGTGGTAAATCGGTAAGAGACATCATAGAACGCACCATATCTAATAAAGTACGGTTACGATGTTCGGACACACCGTTATGCTGTGGTGTTCGAGGTGTCATGAGTTGTGAAACAATTCCACATTGTTTTAAATGAAGGCCAAACTCGTAACTCAAATATTCGCCTCCACGATCAGATTGTAGAAACTTTATTTTCTTGTTATGATGATTCTCCACTTCACCTAAAATTCTTTGAACTTTTCAAAAGTTTCAGACTTGCGTTTCATCAAGTAGATATACCCATACCTACTCAAGTCATCTGTGAAGGCCAGAAAATAAGGATACCCGCCGCATGCTTCAACACTCATCAGACCACATACATCGGTATGTGTTATTTCCAATAAGTCAATAGCTCGTTCCATTGTTCCGGAGAACGGGGTTTTAGTCATCTTGCCCATGAGGCATGGTTCGCAAGTATCGAATGATTCATAATCAAGTGATTCCAAATGCCCATCCGCATGGAGTTTCTTCATGTGCTTTACACCAATATGACCTAAACGATGGTGTCACAAGTATGTTGCACTATATCAACTTTGCATCTTTTGGCATCAACATTATGAATATGTGTATCACTACGATCGAGATTCAACAAGAATAGACCACTCTTCAAGGGTGCATGACCATAAAAGATACTATTCATATAAATAGAACAACCATTATTCTCTGACTCAAATGAATAACCGTCTCGCAATAAACAAAATCCAGATATAATGTTCATGCTCAACGCGGGCACCATATAACAATTATTGAGGTCTAAAACTAATCCCAAAGGTAGATGTAGAGGTAGCATGCTGACGGCAATCACATCGACCTTGGAACCATTTCCGACATGCATCATCACCTCGTTCTTAGCCAATCTTCGTTTATTCCACAACTCCTATTTCGAGTTGAAAATATGAGCAACCGAAACAGGAGTTGCGGAATAAACAAAGATTCCGCAACTTTATTGGCCAATCTTCGTTCCCGTGAGGCATTCATATAGAGTCATATCTTTGTTCTATATATCGAGTTGTAATATTGAGTTGTAAGTAAATCAAGTGTGATGATCATCATTATTAGAGCATTGTCCCATGTGAGGAAAGGATGATGGAAGCTATGATTCCCTCACAAGTTGGGATGAGTCTCCGGACTTTATGAAAAATAAAAGAGGCCAAAGAAGCCCAAATAAAAAAGAGAGGCCAAAGAAGCCCACCAAAAAATAAAAATAAAATAAAAAAGAGAAAATAAAAAAAATGAGAGAAAAAGAGAGAAGGGGCAATGCTACTATCCTTTTACCACACTTGTGCTTCAAATTGGCACCATGTTCTTCATATAGAGAGTCTCTTGAGTTATCACTTCCATATACTAGTGGGAATTTTCATTATAGAACTTGGCTTGTATATTCCGATGATGGGCTTCCTCAAATCCCCGAGGTCTTCATGAGCAAGCAAGTTGGATGCACGCCCACTTAGTTTCAGTTTGAGCTTTCATACATTTATAGCTCCAGTGCATCTGTTGCATGGCAATCCCTACTCCTCGCATTAACATCAATCGATGGGCATCTCCATAGCCCGTTGATTAGCCGCGTCAATGTGAGACTTTCTCCCTTTTTGTCTTATGCACACAACCTCCACCATCATACTCTATTCCACCTGTAGTGCTATATCCATGGCTTGTGCTCATGTATTGCGTGAGGGTTGAAAAAGCTGAAGCGCTTTAAAAAGTATGAACAAATTGCTTGGTTGACACCAAGATGGCCATGAGGGGTACCTTGTGTTAATAAAAGGGAGCATACAAGACTATATGATTTTGTAGGGATAACGTTCTTTAGCATTAATATTTTGAAAGACATGATTGCTTGTTCGGATGCCCGAGTATTAAATTCTTTTATGTCAAATGATAGACTATTGCTTTGAATCACTCGTGTCTTAATATTCACGCCATGATTAGATTACATGATCAATATTATGCTAGGTAGCATTCCACATCAAAAATTATCTTTTTTGTCATTTACCTACTCGAGGACGAGCAGGAATTAAGCTTGGGGATGCTGATACGTCTCTGTTCTATCTATAATTTTTGATTGTTTCATGCCAATATTCTACAACTTTCATATACTTTTGGCAACTTTTTATACTATTTCTGGGACGAACATATTGATCCAGTGCCTAGTGCCAGTTCCTGTTTGTTGCATGTTTTTTTTGTTTCGCAGAAAACCCATATCAAACGGAGTCCAAACGGGATAAAAGTGGATGGAGAATATTTTTGGAATATTTATGATTTTTGGGAAGAAGAATCAACGCGAGACGATGCTCGAGGGGCCCACGAGGCAGGGGGCACGCCCCAGGGGGGTGGGCGCGCCCCTGACCCTCGTGGACACCCCGTAAGGCGGTTGCTGCTCTTCTTTTGCCGCAAGAAAGCTAATATCAAGAAACAAATTGTCTTGAAGGTTTCAATCCAATCAAAGTTACGGATCTCCGGGAATATAAGAAATGGTGAAAGGGCAGAATCAAGAACGCAGAAACAGAGAGAGACAGAGAGGCATATCCAATCTCGGAGGGGTTCTCGCCCCTCCCACGCCATGGAGACCATGGACCAGTGGGGAAACCCTTCTCCCATCTAGGGAGAAGGTCAAGGAATAAGAAGAAGAAGGGGGCTCTCTCCCCCTCTCTCCCGGTGGCGCCGAAATGCCGTCGGGGCCATCATCATCACCGTGATCTACACCAGCACCTCCGTCATCTTCACCAACATCTCCATCACCTTCCCCCATCTATCTACAGCGGTCCATGATACGTCTCCAATGTATCTATAATTTATGAAGCATTCATGCTATTTTATTATCTGTTTTGAAAGATTATGGGCTTTATTATACACTTTTATATTACTTTTGGGACTAACCTATTAACCGGAGGCCCAACCCATATTGTTGTTTTATTGCCTGTTTCAGTATTTCGAAGAAAAGGAATATCAAACGGAGTCCAAACGGAATGAAACCTTCAGGAGCGTGATTTTTAGGAAGAATATGATCCGGGAGACTTGGAGTTCATGTCAGAAGATCCTCGAGGAGGCCACGAGATAGTGGACACGCCCTACCCTCTCGTGGGCCCCTCGAGGCTCCCTCGACCGACTTCTTTCACCTCTATAAGCCTACGTACCATAAAAACATCAAAACAGAAGATAGATCGGGAGTTCCGCCGCCGCAAGCCTCTGTAGCCACCAAAAACCTCTCGGGAGCCCGTTCCGGCACCCTGCTGGAGGGGGAATCCCTCACCGGTGGCCATCTTCATCATCCCGGCGCTATCCATGACGAGGAGGGAGTAGTTCACCCTCGGGGCTGAGGGTATGTACCAGTAGCTATGTGTTTGATCTCTCTCTCTCGTGTTCTCTCTATGGCACGATCTTGATGTATCGCGAGGTTTGCTATTATAGTTAGATCTTATGATGTTTCTCCCCCTCTACTCTCTTGTAATGGATTGAGTTTCCCCTTTGAAGTTGTCTTATCGGATTGAGTATTTAAGGATTTGAGAACACTTGATGTATGTCTTGCCATGCTTATCTGTGGTGACAATGGGATATCATGTGCCACTTGATGTATGTTTTGGTGACCAACTTGCGGGTTCCACCCATGAACCTATGCATAGGGGTTGGCACACATTTTCGTCTTGACTCTCCGGTAGAAACTTTGGGGCACTCTTTGAAGTACTTTGTGTTGGTTGAATAGATGAATATGAGATTGTGTGATGCATATCGTATAATCATGCCCACGGATACTTGAGGTGACAATGGAGTATCTAGGTGACATTAGGGTTTTGGTTGATTTGTGTCTTAAGGTGTTATTCTAGTATGAACTCTATGATAGATTGAGCGGAAAGAATAGCTTCATGTTATTTTACTACGAACTCTTGAATAGATAGAACAGAAAGGATAACTTTGAGGTGGTTTCGTACCCTACCATAATATCTTCGTTCGTTCTCCGCTATTAGTGTCTTTTGAGTGACTCTTTGTTGCATGTTGAGGGATTGTTATATGAACTATCTATGTTATTATTGTTGAGAGAACTTGCACTAGTGAAAGTATGAACCTTAGGCCTTGTTTCCTATCATTGCAATACCGTTTACGCTCACTTTTATCTTTAGTTACCTTGCTGTTTTTATAATTTCAGATTACAAATACCTTTATCTATTATCCATATTGCACTTGTATCACCATCTCTTTGCCGAACTAGTGTACCTATACAATTTACCATTGTATTGGGTGTGTTGGGGACACAAGAGACTTTTTGTTATTTGGTTGTAGGGTTGCTTGAGGGAGACCATCTTCATCCTACGCCTCCCACAGATTGATAAACCTCAGGTCATCCACTTGAGGGAAATTTGCTACTGTCCTACAAACTTGTACACTTGCAGGCCCAACAACGTCTACAAGAAGAAGGTTGTGTAGTAGACATCAAGCTCTTTTCTGGCGCCGTTGCCGGGGAGGTGAGTGCTTGAAGGTATATCTTTAGATCTTGCAATCGAATCTTTTTGTTTCTTGTTTTATCACTAGTTTAGTTTATAAAATAAAACTACAAAAAATGGAATTGAGTTTGTCTCATACGCTTCATCTTTTTAATATCTTTCGTGAGAATGATGGTAAGGAAAATTGTGCTCAAGTGCTGGAAGAAGAATGCATTAAATTGTTTGGAACTAAATATTTGAATGATGAGCATGATTGCAATGTTGTTAGTATGAATTCCTTGAATATACATGATGCTAATGATATGCAAAGCCACAAGCTTGGGGAAGCTATGTTTGATGAATATGATATTTTTTGTCCCCCAAGCTTTGATGAGAATATTTATTATGATGAAAGCATGCCTCCTATTTATGATGATTATATTGATGAAAGTGGGTTTGGAAGAGTGTCAACTTTAGGAAGTAGTGATCCCACTATTTTGGAGGATGTTTAATCTTATTGTGATGAACATGAAAGTGGATTGGAAGAGTGTCAACTTTATTTAGTGATGATTCCACTATTTCGGAAGAGGTTCCAATTGATTATGAGAACAAAGTTGATATCTATGATGATTATTGTGATGACTTGTATGCTATTAGGAATAATGATAACCATGAAACTTGTCACCATGATTTTTGTTTTCAATTGGATCATGCCTCACATGATAATTATTTTGTTGAGTTTGCTCCCACTACTATTCATGAGAAGAAATTTGCTTATGTGGAGAGTAGTAAATTTTCTATGCTTGTAGATCATGAAAAGAATGCTTTAGGTGCTGGTTATATTTTTGAAATCATTCATGATGCTACTGAAAATTATTATGAGGGAGGAACATATGCTTGTAGGAATTGCAATAATATCAAGTTTCCTTCCTATGTGTTCAAAATTTTGAAGCTATGCTTGTTTTACCTTCCTATGATAGTTGATTATTGTTCCAATAAGTTGTTTGATCACAAAATACCTATGCATAGGAAGTGGGTTAGACTTAAATGTGCTAGTAATATTCTTCATGATGCTATATTTATGTTTCAATTCTTATCTTTTATGTGAGCATCATTGTCATCATCATGCCTAGCTAAAAGGCATTAAAGAAAAGCCCTTGTTGGGAGACAACCCAATTTATTTTTGTTTCTTACTTTTTGTTCTTGTTTAGTATTAAATAATTCATCTAGCCTCTGTTTAGATGTGGTTTCATGTTTTAATTAGTGTTTGTGCCAAGTAGAACCTTTGGGAATACTTGGGTGAGGTTAATGTGATCTTGCTGTAAAAAACAGAAACTTTTGAGCTCACAAGATTAGCTGCCATTATTTATTGGAAAGTGCTTTTAGGTTTATTCTTTTTTCAGATGATTAATAAACAAATTACTCAGGTCCAGAAATTGATTTCAGAATTTTTTTGAGTTCCATAAGTATAAGTTTGATACAGATTACTACAGACTGTTCTGTTTTTGACAGATTCTGTTTTCATTGTGTTGTTTGCTTATTTTGATGAATCTATGAGTAGTATCGGAGGGTATGAACCATAGAGAAGTTAGAATACAGTAGATATTACACCAATATGAATTTATAATGAGTTCATTACAGTACCTAAGTGGTGGTTTTGTTTTCTTATACTAACGGAGCTTATGAGTTTTGTGTTGAGTTTTGTGTGGTTGAAGTTTTCAAGTTTTGGGTGAAGTTTCGATGGACTACGGAATAAGGAGTGGCAAGAGCCTAAGCTTGGGGATGCCCAAGGCACCCCAAGGTAATATTCAAGGACGACTAAGAGCCTAAGCTTGGGGATGCCCCGGAAGGCATCCCCTCTTTCGTCTTCTTCCATCGGTAATTTTACTTGGAGCTATATTTTTATTCACCACATGATATGTGTTCTGCTTGGATCGTCATTTTATTTTGTTAGTATTTGCTTGATGTTATTTATATTAATGTTTTGCATCTATATTTTCAATAAAAATGTCAAGGATAGCCTTTACCATGCTTATTTTGCTAGTATACATGTTGCTGTCTGAAAACAGAAAGTTTACCGCTGTTGCAAAAATTCCCTAGAAAAGTCAGAGAATGGTATAATGTTGAAACTTTTTGAATATTAATATCTGATAAATTTATTACAGTGGGAATTTTCTCTAATATTTTTTGGAGTTAGGTAAGTATTTATACTCTTGCATTCTTTACAGACTGTACTGTTTTTGCAGATTGCTGTTATGGTTGCATTGTTTGCATATGTTTGCTTGTTTAATGATTCTATTTGAGGATAGGAGTATTAAATATGCAGAGGCATTTCGTATGCAATGTTGAATAATAATTTAAGTGATTTGTTACAGTAGAAAATGATAAGGTTTTGCATTGGTTTATACTAACCTATCTCATGAGTTCTTGTTGAGTTTGTTGTGAATGAAGCTTTTGATAAAAAGAAACCATGATATGAGAGGAATTAAGGAGACACAAAAGCTCAAGCTTGGGTATGCCCAAGGCACCCCAAGATAATATTTCAATAATTATCAAGCATCTAAGCTTGGGGATGCCCCGGTAGGCATCCCACCTTTCTTCTTCAACAACTATCGGTTAGTATCGGTTGAGCCTAAGTTTTTGCTTCTTCACATGAGTTGTGCTATCCTTGCAATGCCATTTTATTTTGTTTTGCTTGCTGTTTGAATAAGATACCAAGATCTGAAATTCTTTAATTAAAGAGATTCTTCACATAGTTACATAATTATTTAGCTACTCATTGATCTTCACTTTTATCTTTTTGGAGTAGTTTGTCATTTACTCGTGTGCTTCACTTATATCTTATGAGTAAATGGTTGAATGAGTTGAATGTCATAAATCTGAAATTATATATGTCTCATTTGCTTATCCCTTGGGGAGTAATGACTTCACATCTAAGAACTAGAGGTTGTAAATTTATTGAAGGTTAGCAAGCATTGTATTGGTCATTTGAACAATTCATGAAAGAATATTGAAGGAAGAGAGATTCCACATATAAATATACTATCCTAGACATATTTTATAATTGTGAGCACTCATTAAGTATGACATGCTAAAGAGTTGATGTTGGACAAGGAAGACAATGTAATGGGTTATGTTTTCTCACATCTCAGGTAAAGTATATTGTCATGGATCATTCAAACATGTTGAGCTTGCCTTTCCCCCTCATGCTAGACAAAATTCCTTGCACCAAGTAGACATACCACTTGTGCTTCCAATTATCCTTAAACCCAGTTTTTGCCATGAGAGTCCACCATACCTACCTATGGATTGAGTAAGATCCTTCAAGTAAGTTGTCATCGGTGCAAGCAATAAAAATTGCTCTCTAAATATGCATGACTTATTAGTGCGGAGAAAATAAGCTTTGTACGATCTTGTTATGGAAGCAATAAAAGCGACGGACTGCATAATAAAGGTCCATATACAAGTGGCAATATAAAGTGACATTCTTTCGCATTAAGATTTTGTGTATCCAACCCTAAAAGCGCATGACAACCTCTGCTTCCCTCTGCGAAGGGCCTATCTTTTACCTTATGTCTTTTACTTTATGCAAGAGTCAAGGTGATCTTCACTTTTCCCTTTATCATTTTATCCTTTGGCAAGCACTTTGTGTTGGGGTGATCCTGATATATATATCCAATTGGATGTAAGTTAGCATGAACTATTATAGTTGACATCACCCAAAGGTGAATACGTTGGGAGGCAACACTATAAGCCCCTATCTTTCTTAGTGTCCGATTAAAACTCCATAACCATTAGTATTGCGTGAGTGTTAGCAATTGTAGAAGACTATATGATAGTTGAGTATGTGGAGTTTGCTATTCCTGAAAATAAGATGAATTGCAATTGTTTGATGACTAATAATGAAGTTTGCTAGTTTTCAAGAAAGTTTATGGTCTATGCTTTAACATGTGAATTGCTTGTTATTGGTTCTTGAGAAGTTTTATGAGATGAACTACTGTTATGACATATAATCATGCTAGAAAAGGTGATTGAAATTTTCATTGATCAAACTTGTGCACCTGCTAGCATTCACACTTCATAAATTCTTTCTTTTATCATTTACCTACTCGAGGACGAGTAAGAATTAAGCTTGGGGATGCTGATACGTCTCCAACGTATCTATAATTTTTGAAGCATTCATGCTATTTTATTATTTGTTTTGAATGATTATGGGCTTTACTATACAATTTTATATTACTTTTGGGACTAACCTATTAACCGGACACCCAGCCCATATTGCTGTTTTATTGCCTGTTTCAGTATTTCGAAGAAAAGGAATATCAAACGGAGTCCAAACGGAATGAAACCTTTGGGAGCGTGATTTTTAGGAAGAATATGATCCGGGAGACTTGGAGTTCACATCAGAAGATCCTCGAGGAGGCCACGAGATAGGGGGGCGCGCCCACCCCCCTGGGCGTGCCCTACCCTCTCGTGGGCCCCTCGAAGCTCCCCTGGCCGACTTCTTTCACCTATATAAGCCTATGTACCCTAAAAACATCAAAACAGAAGATAGATCAGGAGTTCTGCCCCCGCAAGCCTCTGTAGCCACCAAAAACCTCTCGGGAGCCCGTTTCGGCACCCTGCGGAGGGGGAATCCCTCACCGGTGGCCATCTTCATCATCACGGCGCTATCCATGAAGAGGAGGGAGTAGTTCACCCTCGGGGCTGAGGGTATGTACCAGTAGCTATGTGTTTGATCTCTCTCTCTCTCTCTCTCGTGTTCTCTCTATGGCATGATCTTGATATATCGCGAGCTTTGCTATTATAGTTGGATTTTATGATGTTTCTCCCCCTCTACTCTCTTGTAATGGATTGAGTTTTCCCTTTGAAGTTGTCTTATCGGATTGAGTCTTTAAGGATTTGAGAACACTTGATGTATGTCTTGCCATGCTTATCTGTGGTGACAATGGGATATCATGTGCCACTTGATGTATGTTTTGGTGACCAACTTGCGGGTTCCGCCCATGAAACTATGCATAGGGGTTGCCACACGTTTTCGTCTTGACTCTCCGGTAGAAACTTTGGGGCACTCTTTGAAGTACTTTGTGTTGGTTGAATAGATGGATCTGAGATTGTGTGATGCATATAGTATAATCATGCCCATGGATACTTGAGGTGACAATGGAGTATCTAGGTGACGTTAGGGTTTTGGTTGATTTGTGTCTTAAGGTGTTATTTTAGTATGAACTCTATGATAGATTGAGTGGAAAGAATAGCTTAATGTTATTTTACTACGAACTCTTGAATAGATAGGACAGAAAGGATAACTTTGAGGTGGTTTCGTACCCTACCATATGTTGGGGAACGTAGTAATTTCAAAAAAATTCCTACGTACACGCAAGATCATGGTGATGGCATAGCAACGAGAGGGGAGAGTGTCCGTCCACGTACCCTCGTAGACCATAAGCGGAAGCGTTATGACAACACGGTTGATGTAGTCGTACATCTTCACGATCCGACCGGTCCAAGCACCGAACGTACGGCACCTCCGAGTTCAGCACACGTTCAGCTCGATGACGATCCCCGGGCTCCGATCCAGCAAAGCTTCGGGGATGAGTTCCGTCAGCACGACGGCGTGGTGACGATGATGATGCTCTACCGGCGCAGGGCTTCGCCAAAACTCCGCGATGATATGACCGAGGTGGAATATGGTGGAGGGGGGCACCGCACATGGCTAAGGAACGATCCGTAGATCAACTTGTGTGTTATGGGGTGCCCCCCTGCCCTCGTATATAAAGGAGGGAGGGGGAGGTGCGGCCGGCCCCCTTGGGGTGCTCCTGGAGGAGTCCTACTCCCACCGGGAGTAGGACTCCCCCCTCTTGCCTTGGTGGAGAAGGAAAGGGGGAAGGGGAAAGAGGAAAGGGGGGCGCCGGCCCCCCCTTCCTTGTCCTATTCGGACTAGGGGGGAGGGGGCGCACGGCCTGCCCTGGCCGGCCCTCCTCTTCTCCCTCATGGCCCACTAAGGCCCATTAACCCCCGGGAGGGTTCCGGTAACCCCCCGGTGTTCCGGTAAAATCCCGATTTCACCCGGAACCTTTCCGATGTCCAAACATAGGCTTCCAATATATCAATCTTTATGTCTCGACCATTTCGAGACTCCTCGTCATGTCCGTGATCACATCCGGGACTCCGAACAAACTTCGGTAAATCAAAACTTATAAACTCATAATAAAACTGTCATCGTAACATTAAGCGTGCGGACCCTACGGGTTCGAGAACTATGTAGACATGACCTAGAACCATTCTCGGTCAATAACCAATAGCGGGACCTGGATGCTCATATTGGTTCCTACATATTCTACGAAGATCTTTATCGGTCAAACCGCATAACAACATACGTTGTTCCCTTTGTCATCGGTATGTTACTTGCCCGACATTTGATCGTCGGTATCCAATACCTAGTTCAATCTCGTTACCGGCAAGTCTCTTTACTCGTTCCGTAATGCATCATCCCGTAACCAACTCATTTGGTCACATTGCTTGCAAGGCTTATAATGATGTGCATTACCGAGAGGGCCCAGAGATACCTCTCCGACAATCGGAGTGACAAAACCTAATCTCGAAATACGCCAACTCAACATGTACCTTCGGAGACACCTGTAGTACTCCTTTATAATCACCCAGTTACGTTGTGACGTTTGGTAGTACCCAAAGTGTTCCTCCGGTAAACGGGAGTTGCATATTTCTCATAGTTACAGGAACATGTATAAGTCATGAAGAAAGCAATAGCAGTATACTAAACGATCAAGTGCTAGGCTAACGGAATGGGTCATGTCAATCACATCATTCTTCTAATGATGTGATCCCATTAATCAAATGACAACACATGTCTATGGTTAGGAAACATAACCATCCTTGATTAATGAGCTAGTCAAGTAGAGGCATACTAGTGACTATATGTTTGTCTATGTATTCACACATGTATCATATTTCCGGTTAATACAATTCTAGCATGAATAATAAACATTTATCATGATATGAGGAAATAAATAATAACTTTATTATTGCCTCTAGGGCATATTTCCTTCAGTCTCCCACTTGCACTAGAGTCAATAATCTAGATTACATAGTAATGATTCTAACACCCATGGAGTCTTGGTGTTGATCATGTTTTGCTCGTGAGAGAGGCTTAGTCAACGGGTCTGCAACATTCAGATCCGTATGTATTTTGCAAATCTCTATGTCTCCCACTTGGACTTGGTCCCGAATGGAATTGAAGCGTCTCTTGATGTGCTTGGTCCTCTTGTGAAATCTGGATTCCTTTGCCAAAGCAATTGCACCAGTATTGTCACAGAAGATCTTCATTGGTCCCGATGCACTAGGTATGACACCTAGATCGGTAATGAACTCCTTCATCCAGACTGCTTCATTTGCTGCTTCAGAAGCAGCTATGTACTCCGCTTCACATGTAGATCCCGCTACGACGCTTTGTTTAGAACTGCACCAACTTACAGCTCCACCGTTTAATAAAAACACGTATCCGGTTTGCGATTTAGAATCGTCCGGATCAGTGTCAAAGCTTGCATCAACGTAACCATTTACGACTAGCTCTTTGTCACCTCCATATACGAGAAACATATCCTTAGTCCTTTTCAGGTATTTCAGGATGTTCTTGACCGCTGTCCAGTGATCCACTCCTGGATTACTTTGGTACCTTCCTGCCAAGCTTATTGCTAAGCATACGTCAGGTCTAGTACACAGCATTGCATACATGATAGAGCCTATGGCTGAAGCATAGGGAACATCTTTCATTTTCTCTCTATCTTCTGCTATGGTCGGGCATTGAGTTTGACTCAACTTCACACCTTGTAGCACAGGCAAGAAACCTTTCTTTGCCTGATCCATTTTGAACTTTTTCAAAATTTTGTCAAGGTATGTGCTTTGTGAAAGTCCTATTAAGCGTCTTGATCTATCTCTATAGATCTTGATGCCCAATATGTAAGCAGCTTCACCGAGGTCTTTCATTGAAAAACTTTTATTCAAGTATCCCTTTATGCTATCTAGAAATTCTATATCATTTCCAATTAATAATATGTCATCTACATATAAAATCAGAAATGCTACAGAGCTCCCACTCACTTTCTTGTAAATACAGGCTTCTCCAAAAGTCTGTATAAAACCATATGCTTTGATCACACTATCAAAACGTTTATTCCAACTCCGAGATGCTTGCACCAGTCCATAAATGGATCGCTGGAGCTTGCACACTTTGTTAGCACCTTTTGGATCAACAAAACCTTCTGGTTGCATCATATACAACTCTTCTTCCAGAAATCCATTCAAGAATGCAGTTTTGACATCCATTTGCCAAATTTCATAATCATGAAATGCAGCAATAGCTAACATGATTCGGACAGACTTAAGCATCGCTACGGGTGAGAAAGTCTCATCATAGTCAACCCCTTGAACTTGTCGAAAACCTTTCGCAACAAGTCAAGCTTTATAGACAGTTATATTACCATCAGCGTCAGTCTTCTTCTTAAAGATCCATTTATTCTCAATGGCTTGCCGATCATCGGGCAAGTCAACCAAAGTCCATACTTTGTTTTCGTACATGGATCCCATCTCAGATTTCATGGCCTCTAGCCATTTTGCGGAATCTGGGCTCATCATTGCTTCCTCATAGTTCGTAGGTTCATCATGGTCAAGTAACATGACTTCCAGAATAGGATTACCGTACCACTCTGGTGCGGATCTTACTCTGGTAGACCTACGAGGTTCAGTAGAAACTTGATCTGAAGTTTCATGATCAATATCATCAGCTTCCTCACTAGTTGGTGTAGTTGTCACAGGAACCGGTTCTTGTGATGAACTACTTTCCAACAAGGGAGTAGATACAGTTATCTCATCAAGTTCTACTTTCCTCCCACTCACTTCTTTCGAGAGAAACTCCTTCTCTAGAAAGGATCCAATTTTAGCAACGAAAATCTTGCCCTCAGATCTGTGATAGAAGGTGTACCCAATAGTCTCTTTTGGGTATCCTATGAAGACACATTTCTCCGATTTGGGTTCGAGCTTATCTGGTTGAAGTTTCTTCACATAAGCATCTCAGCCCCAAACTTTAAGAAACGACAACTTCGGTTTCTTGCCAAACAACAGTTCATAAGGTGTTGTCTCAATGGATTTTGATGGTGCCCTATTTAACGTGAATGCGGCCGTCTCTAAAGCATAACCCCAAAACGATAGCGGTAAATCAGTAAGAGACATCATAGATCGCACCATATGTAGTAAAGTACGATTACGACATTCGGACACACCATTTCGTTGTGGTGTTCCGGGTGGCGTGAGTTGCGAAACTATTCCGCATTGTTTCAAGTGTAGACCAAACTCGTAAATCAAATATTCTTCTCCACGATCAACTCGTAGAAACTTTATTTTCTTGTTACGATGATTTTCCACTTCACTTTGAAATTCTTTGAACTTTTCAAATGTTTCAGACTTGTGTTTCATTAAGTAGATATACCCATATCTGCTCAAATCATCTGTGAAGGTGAGAAAATAACGATACCCGCCGCGAGCCTCAACATTCATTGGACCACAAACATCAGTATGTATGATCTCCAACAAATCAGTTGCTCGCTCCATAGTTCCGGAGAACGGCGTTTTAGTCATCTTGCCCATGAGGCACGGTTCGCAAGTACCAAGTGATTCATAATCAAGTGATTTCAAAAGCCCATCAGTATGGAGTTTCTTCATGCGCTTTACACCGATATGACCTAAACGGCAGTGCCACAAATAAGTTGCACTATCGTTATCAACTCTGCATCTTTTGGTTTCAACACTATGAATATGTGTATCTCTACTATCGAGATTCAATAAAAATAGACCACTCTTCAAGGGTGCATGACCATAAAAGATATTACTCATATAAATAGAACAACCATTATTCTCTGATTTAAATGAATAACCGTCTCGCATCAAACAAGATCCAGATATAATGTTCATGCTCAACGCTGGCACCAAATAACAATTATTTAGGTCTAAAACTAATCCCGATGGTAGATGTAGAGGTAGCGTGCCGACCGCGATCACATCGACTTTGGAACCATTTCCCACGCGCATCGTCACCTCGTCCTTAGCCAATCTTCGCTTAATTCGTAGTCCCTGTTTCGAGTTGCAAATATTAGCAACAGAACCAGTATCAAATACCCAGGTGCTATTGTGAGCATTAGTAAGGTACACATCAATAACATGTATATCACATATACCTTTGTTCACTTTGCCATCCTTCTTATCCGCCAAATACTTGGGGCAGTTCCGCTTCCAGTGTCCAGTCTGCTTGCAGTAGAAGCACTCAGTTTCAGGCTTAGATCCAGACTTGGGTTTCTTCTCTTGCGCAGCAACTTGCTTGCTGTTCTTTCTAAAGTTCCCCTTCTTCTTCCCTTTGCTCTTTTTCTTGAAACTGGTGGTTTTGTTAACCATCAACACTTGATGCTCCTTTTTGATTTCTACCTCCGCAGCTTTTAGCATTGCGAAGAGCTCGGGAATAGTTTTGTTCATCCCTTGCATATTATAGTTCATCACGAAGCTCTTGTAGCTTGGTGGCAGTGATTGGAGAATTCTGTCAATGACACTATCATCAGGAAGATTAACTCCTAGTTGAATCAAGTGATTATTATACCCAGACATTTTGAGTATGTGTTCACTGACAGAACTATTCTCCTCCATCTTGCAGCTATAGAACTTATTGGAGACTTCATATCTCTCAATCCGGGCATTTGCTTGAAATATTAACTTCAACTCCTGAAACATCTCATATGCTCCATGACGTTCAAGACGTCGTTGAAGACCCGGTTCTAAGACGTAAAGCATGGCACACTGAACTATCGAGTAGTCATCAGCTTTGCTCTGCCAGACGTTCTTAACGTCGTCAGTTGCATCAGCAGCAGGCCTAGCACCCAGCGGTGCTTCCAGGACGTAACTTTTCTGTGCAGCAATGAGGATAATCCTCAGGTTACGGACCCAGTCCGTGTAATTGCTACCATCATCTTTCAACTTTGCTTTCTCAAGGAACGCACTAAAATTTAATGGAACAACAGCACGAGCCATCTATCTACAAACAAACATAGACAAGCAAAATACTATCAGGTACTAAGTTCATGATAAATTTAAGTTCAATTAATCATATTACTTAAGAACTCCCACTTAGACAGACATCTCTCTAGTCATCTAAGTGATCACGTGATCCAAATCAACTAAACCATGTCCGATCATCACGTGAGATGGAGTAGTTTCAATGGTGAACATCACTATGTTGATCATATCTACTATATGATTCACGTTCGACCTTTCGGTCTCCGTGTTCCGAGGCCATATCTGTATATGCTAGGCTCGTCAAGTATGACCTGAGTATTCCGCGTGTGCAACTGTTTTGCACCCGTTGTATTTGAACATAGAGCCTATCACACCCGATCATCACGTGGTGTCTCAGCACGAAGAACTTTCACAACGGTGCATACTCAGGGAGAACACTTCTTGATTATTAAGTGAGAGATCATCTTAAAATGCTACCGTCAATCAAAGCAAGATAAGATGTATAAAGGATAAACATCACATGCAATCAATATAAGTGATATGATATGGTCATCATCATCTTGTGCTTGTGATCTCCATCTTCGAAGCACCGTCGTGATCACCATCATCACCGGCGCGACACCTTGATCTCCATCGTAGCATCGTTGTCGTTACGCCATCTATTGCTTCTACGACTATCGCTACCGCTTAGTGATAAAGTAAAGCAATTACAGGGCGTTTGCATTTCATACAATAAAGCGACAACCATATGGCTCCTGCCAGTTGCCGATAACTTCGGTTACAAAACATGATCATCTCATACAATAAAATATAGCATCACGTCTTGACCATATCACATCACAACATGCCCTGCAAAAACAAGTTAGACGTCCTCTACTTTGTTGTTGCAATTTTTATGTGGCTGCTACGGGCTTAGCAAGAACCGTTCTTACCTACGCATCAAAACCACAACGATAGTTTGTCAAGTTGGTGCTGTTTTAACCTTCGCAAGGACCGGGCGTAGCCACACTCGGTTCAACTAAAGTGAGAGAGACAGACACCCGCCGGTCACCTTTAAGCAACGAGTGCTCGTAGCGGTGAAACCAGTCTCGCGTAAGCGTACGCGTAATGTCGGTCCGGGCCGCTTCATCTCACAATGCCGCTGAACCAAAGTATGACATGCTGGTAAGCAGTATGACTTATATCGCCCACAACTCACTTGTGTTCTACTCATGCATATAACATCAACACATAAAACCTAGGCTCTGATGCCACTGTTGGGGAACGTAGTAATTTCAAAAAAATTCCTATGTACACGCAAGATCATGGTGATGGCATAGCAACGAGAGGGGAGAGTGTCCGTCCACGTACCCTCGTAGACCGTAAGCGGAAGCGTTATGACAACGCGATTGATGTAGTCGTATGTCTTCACGATCCGACCGATCCAAGCACCGAACGTACGGCACCTCCGAGTTCAGCACACGTTCAGCTCGATGACGATCCCCGGGCTCCGATCCAGCAAAGCTTCGGGGATGAGTTCCGTCAGCATGACGGCGTGGTGACGATGATGATGCTCTACCGGCGTAGGGCTTCGCCTAAACTCTACGACGATATGACCGAGGTGGAATATGGTGGAGGGGGGCACCGCACACGGCTAAGGAACGATCCGTAGATCAACTTGTGTGTTATGGGGTGCCCCCTTGCCCCCGTATATAAAGGAGGGAGGGGGAGGTGTGGCCGGCCCCCTTGGGGTGCGCCTGGAGGAGTCCTACTCCCACCGGGAGTAGGACAACTCCCTCTTGCCTTGGTGGAGAAGGAAAGGGGGGAGGGGAAAGAGGAAAGGGGGGCGCCGCCCCCCCCTTCCTTGTCCTATTCGGACTAGGGGGGAGGGGGCGCGCGACCTGCCCTGGCCGGACCTCCTCTTCTCCCTCATGGCCCACTAAGGCCCATTAACCCCCGGGAGGGTTCCGGTAACCCCTCGGTGTTCCGGTAAAATCCCGATTTCACCCGGAACCTTTCCGATGTCCAAACATAGGCTTCCAATATATCAATCTTTATGTCTCGACCATTTCGAGACTCCTCGTCATGTCTGTGATCACATCCGGGACTCCTAACAAACTTTGGTACATCAAAACTTATAAACTCATAATAAAACTGTCATCGTAACGTTAAGCGTGCGGACCCTACGGGTTCGAGAACTATGTAGACATGACCTAGAACCATTCTCGGTCAATAACCAATAGTGGGACCTGGATGCTCATATTGGTTCCTACATATTCTACGAAGATCTTTATCGGTCAAACCGCATAACAACATACGTTATTCCCTTTGTCATCGGTATGTTACTTGCCCGAGATTTGATCGTCGGTATCCAATACCTAGTTCAATCTCATTACCGGCAAGTCTCTTTACTCGTTCTGTAATGCATCATCCCGTAACCAACTCATTTGGTCACATTGCTTGCAAGGCTTATAATGATGTGCATTACCGAGAGGGCCCATAGATACCTCTCCGACAATCGGAGTGAAAAAACCTAATCTCGAAATACGCCAACTCAACATGTACCTTCGGAGACACCTGTAGTACTCCTTTATAATCACCCAGTTACGTTGTGACGTTTGGTAGTACCCAAAGTGTTCCTCCGGTAAACGGGAGTTGCATATTTCTCATAGTTACAGGAACATGTATAAGTCATGAAGAAAGCAATAGCAGTATACTAAACGATCAAGTGCTAGGCTAAAGGAATGGGTCATGTCAATCACATCATTCTTCTAATGATGTGATCCTATTAATCAAATGACAACACATGTCTATGGTTAGGAAACATAACCATCCTTGATTAATGAGCTAGTCAAGTAGAGGCATACTAGTGACTATATGTTTGTCTATGTATTCACACATGTATCATATTTCTGGTTAATACAATTCTAGCATGAATAATAAACATTTATCATGATATGAGGAAATAAATAATAACTTTATTATTGCCTCTAGGGCATATTTCCTTCACCATAATCTCTTTGTTCGTTCTCTGCTATTAGTGTCTTTGGAGTGACTCTTTGTTGCATGTTGAGGGATTGTTATATGATCTATCTATGTTATTATTGTTGAGAGAACTTGCACTAGTGAAAGTATGAACCTTAGGCCTTGTTTCCTATCATTGCAATACCGTTTACGCTCACTTTTATCTTTAGTTACCTTGCTGTTTTTATGATTTCAGATTACAAATACCTTTATCTACTATCCTTATTGCACTTATATCACCATCTCTTCGCCGAACTAGTGCACCTATACAATTTACCATTGTATTGGGTGTGTTGGGGACACAAGAGACTCTTTGTTATTTGGTTGCAGGGTTGCTTGAGAGAGACCATCTTCATCCTACGCCTCCCACAGATTGATAAACCTTAGGTCATCCACTTGAGGGAAATTTGCCACTGTCCTACAAACCTGTGCACTTGCAGGCCCAACAACGTCTACAAGAAGAAGGTTGCGTAGTAGACATCAGTCCACTCTTCCGCAACCCGCTGTACCCTCTACTTGAACATGGTGCTTTATGCTTCATATTATTATCCAGTGATGTGTGGCCATCCTATGATGTCTGAGTAGATTTTCGTTGTCTTTCCGGTAATTGGTGAATTGCTATGATTGGTTTAATTTGCTTGTGGTTATGTTGTTGTCCTTTGGTGCCCATCATATGAGCGTGCACGTGGATCACACCATAGGGTTAGTTGTATGTTGATAGGACTATGTATTGGAGGGCAAGAGTGACAGAAGCTTCAACCTAGCATAGAAATTGATGCATACGGGATTGAAGGGGGACAAATTTATCTTAATGTTATGGTTGGGTTTTACCTTAATGAACATTAGTAGTTGCGGATGCTTGCTAATAGTTCCAACCATAAGTGCATAGTATTCCAAGTCAGGGATGACATGCTAGCAGTGGCCTCTCCCACATAAAACTTGCTATCGGTCTAGTAAAGCAGTCAATTGTTTAGGGACAATTTCGCAACTCCCACTTTTCCACACTCTCTATAATGACTTTATTGCTTCTTTATCTAAACAACCCCTAGTTTATATTTACGTGTTCCTTATATTCTTGCAAACCTGTCCAACAACACCTACAAAGTCCTTCTAGTTTCATACTTGTTTTAGGTAAAGCGAACCTTAAGTGTGCGTAGAGTTGTATCGGTGGTCGAGAGAACTTGAGGGAATATTTGTTCTACCTTTAGCTCCTCATTGGGTTCGAAACTCTTACTTATCGAAAGAGGATACAATTGATCCCCTATACTTGTGGGTTATCAGTGTGGTCTTTGGTGGACTTGCCCGATTATCAGCAAGCCATAGAGAATAAATGGATCTTCAAGAAGAAGACTGACGCTGATGGTAATGTTACTAGCTACAAAGCTTGACTTGTCGTAAGAGGTTTTCGACAAGTTCAAGGAGTTGACTACGACGAGACTTTCTCACTCGTAGTGATGCTTAAGTTTGTCCGAATCATGTTAGCAATTGCTGCATTTTTATGAAATCTGGCAAATGGACGTCCAAACTGCATTCGTTTATGGATTTCTTAAAGAAGAGTTGTATATGATGCAACCAGAAGGTTTTGTCGATCCTAAAGGTGCAAACAAAGTGTGCAAGCTCCAGCGATCCATCTATGGACTGGTGCAAGCACCTCGGAGTTGGAATATACGCTTTGATGAGGTGATCAAAGCATATGGTTTTATACAGACTTTCGGAGAAGCCTGTATTTATAAGAAAGTGAGTGGGAGCACTGTAGCATTTCTAATATTATATGTGTATGACACATTGTTCATTGGAAATGATGTAGAGTTTCTGGATAGCATAAAATGATACTTGAATAAGAGTTTTTCAATGAAAGACCTTGGTGAAGCTGCTTATATAATGGGCATCAAGATCTATAGAGATAGATCAAGACGCTTGATACGACTTTCACAAAGCACATACCTTGATAGAGTTTTGAAGAAGTTAAAAATGGAACAGTCAAAGAAAGGGTTCTTGCCTGTGTTACAAGGTCTGAAGTTGAGTAAGACTCAAAACCCGACCACAGCAGAATATGGAGAGAGAAAGAAAGTCATTCCATATGCCTTAGTCATAGGTTCTATAAAGTATGTAATGATGTGTAGCAAACCTGTTGTGTACCTTGCCATGAGTTTGGCAAGGGGGTACAATAGTGATCCAGGAGTAGATCACTAGACAACGGTCAAAATTATCCTTAGAGGACTAAGGAAATATTTCTCGATTATGGAGGTGATAAAGAGTTTGTCGTAAAGAGTTACATAGATGCAAAATTTTACACCAATCCAGATGACTCTGAGTCTCAATCTGGATACGTATTGAAAGTGGGAGCAATTAACTAGAGTAGCTCCATGCAGAGCATTGTAGACATAGAAATTTGCGAAATACATACGGATCTGAATGTGGCAGACCCATTGACTAAACCTCTCTCACAAGCAAAACATGATCATATCTTAGTACTCTTTGGGTGTTAATCACATGGCGATGTGAACTAGATTATTGACTCTAGTAAACCACTTTTGGGTGTTGGTCACATAGCGATGTGAACTATGGGTGTTAATCACATGGCGATGCGAACTAGATTATTGACTCTAGTGCAAGTGGGAGACTAAAGGAATATGCCCTAAAGCAATAATGAAGTTGTTAATTTATATTTCCTTATTCATGATAAATGTTTATTATTCATGTTAGAATTGTATTGACCGGAAACCTAAATACATGTGTGAAAACATAGACAAACACTGTGTCCCTAGTGAGCCTCTACTTGATTAGCTCGTTGATCAGAGATGGTTAAGGTCTTCTAACCATGGACATCAGTTTTCATTTTATAACGGGATCAGATCATTAGGAAAATTATGTGATGGACAAGACCCATCCGTTAGCTTAGCATTATGATCGTTCAGTTTTGTTGCTATTGCTTTCCTCCTATCAAATACATATCCCTTTGACTATGAGATTATGTAACTCCCGGATACCAGAGGAATGCCTTGTGTGCTATCAAACATCACAACGTAACTGGGTGATTATAAAGATGCTCTACAGGTATCTCTGAAGGTGTTTGTTGAATTGGCATAGATCGAGATTAGGATTTGTCACTCCGAGTTTCGGAGAGGTATCTCTGGGCCCTCTTGGTAATACACATCAAAAGAAGCCTTGCAAGCAAAGTGACTAATGAATTAGTTACAGGATGATGTATTACAAAATGAGTAAAGAGACTTGCTGGTAACGAGATTGAACTAGGTATGAAGATACCGGCGATCGAATCTCGGGCAAGTAACATACCAATAGACAAAGGGAATAACGTATGTTGTCTTAATGGTTCGACCGGTAAATATCTTCTCAGAATATGTAGGAGCCAATATGAGCATCAAGGTTCCGCTATTTGTTATTGATCGGAGAGGTGTCTCAGTCATGTATACATAGTTCTCGAACCTGTAGGGTCCGCACGCTTAACGTTCGATGACAATTTAGTATTATATGAGTTATGTGATTTGGCGACTGAATGTTGTTCGGAGTCCCGGATGAGATCACGGACATGATGAGGAGTCTCAAAATGGTTGAGAGGTAAAGATTCATATATAGGACGATAGTATTCGGACACCGAAAGTGTTCCGAAATGTATCAGGTATTTATCAGAGTACCGGAGGGGTTACCAGAAACCCCGGGGGGAATATATGGGCCATATAGGCCATGAGAGGGGAGCACACCCGCCCACAAGGGTTGGCGTGCCCCCTATGACAGGTGGCCTAATTGGTAGAAGGAAAAGGGGGGTTTGGCCCCCCTTTCCTTTCTCTCTTCCCCCTTCCCTTTCTTCTCCGATGAAATAAGGTAGGGGGCGCCACTTGGGAAAACCCCAAGTAGGATTTGGATCCTACTTGGGGCACCCCCTGGCTGCTTCCTTGCCCCCTCACCTATATATATGTGAGAGGGGGGCGCCTAGAACACAACATCAATTGTTAGCTGTGTGCGGCGCCCCCTCCACAGTTTACAATCCCAGTCATATTCTCGCGGTGCTTAATCGAAGCCCTGCGAGGATCACTTCACCATCACCATCACCATGCCGTCGTGCTGACGGAACTCATCTAATTCCTCGACATATTGCTGAATCAAGAAGATGAGGGACGTCACCGAACTGAACGTGTGCAGAACTCGGAGGTGCCGTACGTTTGGTACTCGATCGGTGGAGTGCGAAGAAAGTTTGACTACATTAACCGCGTTGTAAAACGCTTCCGCTTAAGGTCTACGAGGGTATGTAGAAAGACTCTCCTCCTCATTGGTATGCATCTCCATGGATAGATCATTGCGTGTGCGTAGATTTTTTTGTTTTCCCATGCAACGTTTCCCATCATTATGCTCACTAGTGAATTATAAGTCATTGTTAATTAAAATTGGCTTTGATATACCTTGGAATTCGGGTGGATCAATTACTTGAGCACTACATGCATAGCTTAATGGCTTTAAAGAAAGCGCTGTCTGGGAGATAACCAGAAAGTTTTAAAGAATCATTTTCTTTTGTTGTATGCTTTTAAAAGTTTTAAAAACAAAAAATAATAATGTAGAGTGGAACCTAAACTCTTTCAAAAAGAAAAGTGAAAGTGAGAAAGACGAGCACCATTGAAGTGGGAGCATGCCTTGAACTTTGTTCATGCCCATGGAAACTCTGCGAATCTTGAATTACATAAACTTTTCAAAAAATATATCCCCTTGTACAAATCCATTGTATTATAAGAGTAATTTTCGAAGATTTACCTTAAGGATGTTTAAATTGCTTGTTTGGTATGTGCAGTGCAAAAACAGAAACTTCGGCTATAGTACTTGAATTTACATTTTTTTACTTGAATGTCAAAAGTTTCTGAAATTTTTACACAGTACTGCTATACAAGTTGTTTATCACGTCCTTATTTTCGAAATTTTTGGAGTTAAAGAAGTATATTTTTCATCTGCATCTTTACAGACTGTCATGTTTTCAGAGCTTGTTGTTATAGTTTCTTTATTTGCTTATGTTTGAAATCTTGTTGAGCCCCATTGATTTGGGAGCCATAGAATTGTGATAGCATACAGTGGGTAATTTTTATTATTATAATTATACAATAATGTTACAACATGACATGATGGGATTTGATGTTATATGTACTAACCCCTCTAGTAAAAAGTTTGGTTAAGTTTTGTGTGGATGAAGTGTTCGAAGATCAAGGAGGTATCGATATGAGAAGAATAAAAAGAGGCAAGAGTTCTAGCTTGGGAATGCCCAAGGCATCCCAAGTGAATATTGAAGGAGATTCAAGTGCCTAAGCTTGGGGATGCCCCCGAAGGTATCCCATCTTTCTTCCTCAAGAATTATCGGTATATATCGTTTTTTGTTTTGTTCACATGACATGCATAAATTCTTGGAGCCTCCTTTGTGTCTATTTTCCCTTTTATTTTATGTACCATGCTGGTAGGAGATAGTCCTTGGTTGATTTATAGAATGCTCTCTGCACTTCAGTTATATCTTTCGAGTATGGCTTTATAGAATGCTTCATGTGCTTCACTTATACCATTTGAAGTTTGGATGCTCGTTTCTCTACCTCTGGAAAACCTTTATTTGTATAACGATATTTTTCTTCACTTTTATTAGAGCATGGTCTTTTGTAGAAAGAATTAAACTCTCATGCTTCACTTATATCTATTTAGAGAGTTAACATGAATTGGTCATTCACATGGTTAGTCATAAAATCCTACATAAAACTTGTAGATCACTTAATATGATATGCTTGATTCCCTGCAATAGTTTTGCAATATTAAGATGGTAATATGTGGTTGTACTAGTGGATGACTATGGTTTAGTTAAAATATCGATATTAAAGTTTGTGATTCCCGAAGCATGCATGTATAGCCTCTAGTTTTGCGATGAAGTTGATGCATGATTTATTATTGAGTGTCTACCTTATGACTGGCGGTCGGGGACGAGCAATGGTCTTTTCCTCCCAATCTATTCCCCTAGGGGCATGCGAGTAGTACTTTGCTTCGAGGGCTAATAAACTTTCACAATAAGTATATGAGTTCTTTATGACTAATATGAGTCCATGGATCATACAGACTCTCATCCTTCAGCATATTGCTAGCCTCTTCGGTATCGTGCATTTCCCTTTCTCACCTCGAGAGTTGGTGCAAACTTCGCCAATGCATCCAAACCCTGTTATATGATACGCTCTATCACATAAGCCTCCTTATATCTTCCTCAAAACAGCCACCATACCTACCTATTATGCTATTTCCATGGCCATTCGAGATATATTGCCGTGTAAATTCCTTCATCATCATATACATGACTTGTGTGTTCACTGTCATATTACTTTGTATGATCATATAAAGCTGACATGGTATTTGTGGCACAGCCACTGTTCATCATTGTTATACATGTTATACTAGATCATTGCATACCCTGGTACACTGCAAGAGGAATTCATATAGAGTCATCTCGTATCAGTTCGAGTTGTAAGTAAATAGAAGTATGATGATCATCATTATTGGAGCTCACAAGTTGGAATGAGCCTCTGGACTTCAAAAAAGCAGAGGCCAAAAGAATCCACCAAAAAAGGAGAGAAAAAGAGAGAAGGGGCAATGTTGCTATCCTTTTTACCACACTTGTGCTTCAGAGTAGCACCATGTTCTTCATATAGAGAGTCTCCTGAGTTATCACTTCCACACACTAGTGGAAAATTTTCATTATAGAACTTGGCTTGTATATTCGAGAGGGGGTCAATATTCCGAGGACACATGGGAATTACTGTCAAGCTAATTTTTCATTCACGTTTGTTACTTTGATAATTTGACATGTGGGTCGACCGTTGCTTGGGTGCTGTCCTTACTTGACAAGCATCCCACTTATGATTAACCCCTCTCGCAAGCATCCTCAACTAGGAAAGAAGAATTAAGATAAATCTAACCATAACATGAAATATATGGATCCAAATCAGCCCCTTACGAAGCAACACATAAACTAGCGTTTAAGCTTCTATCACTCTAGCAACCCATCATCTACTTATTACTTCCCAATGCCTTACCCTAGGCCCAAATCACGGTGAAGTGTCACGTAGTCGATGTTCACATAACACCACTAGAGGAGAGACAACATACATCTCATCAAAATATCAAACGAATACCAAATTCACATGATTACTTATAACAAGACTTCTCCCATGTCCTCAGGAACAAACGTAACTACTCACAAAGCATATTCATGTTCATAATCAGAGGAGTATTAATTATCATTGAGGATCTGAACGTATGATCTTCCACCGAACCAACTAGCATCAACTACAAGGAGTAATCAACACTACTAGCAACCCATAGGTACCAATCTGAGGTTTTGAGACAAAGATCGGGTACAAGAGATGAACTAGGGTTTGAGAGGAGATGGTGCTGGTGAAGATGTTGATGGATATTGACCCCCTCTCGGTGAGAGGATCGTTGGTGATGACGATGGCTTCGATTTCCCCCTCCGAGAGGGAAGTTTCCCCAGCAGAACAGCTCCGCTGGAGCCCTAGATTGCTTCTGCCCAGGTTCCGCCTCGAGACGGCGGCACTTTGTCCTGAAAGCTTTCTCACAATTCTTTCCATGTCAAAACACATCATATAGCAGAAGATGGGCACCAGAGACCTGCCAGGGGGCGCCCCCCACCCTTGTGGCTTCTTGGTGGGGCCCCTCTGGTACTTTCTTTGCCCAATATTTTTTATTAATTCCAAAATGACTCTCCATAAATTTTTAGGACTTTTGGAGTTGTGCAGAATAGGTCTCTAATATTTGCTCATTTTCCACCCTAGAATTCCACCTACCGGGATTCTCCCTCTTCATCTAAACCTTGTAAAATAAGAGAGAAAGGGCATAAGTATTGTGCCGTAATGTGTAATAATAGCCCATAATGCAATAAATATCAATATAAAAGCATGATGCAAAATGGACATATGAATGGCCTCTCCATTGCGCGTTGATCCACCAAGTTGATGCAAGACATTCTTCCTTTTTGACTTCCCTTATTGATCTCTATTACCATATTCTATTCCACCCATGGTGCTATATTCATGGCTCACGCTCATGTATTGCGTGAAGTTGAAAATGCTAAAGCGCGTCAAAAATTATGATCCAATTGCTTGGCTTGTCATCAGGGTAGTTCATGATTAATATCTTTATGATAGGAATACTAAGCATGTTGAGCTATATGATTTTGTAGGGATATCATTATTTAGCATTCTTTATTTTGAAGGGCAAGATTGTTTGTTAGTATGTATGAGTATTGATGTCTTTGTATCAAATGATAGACTATTGCCTTGAATCACTCGTATCTTAATATTCATGCCATGATTAGATTATATGATCAAGATTATGTTAGGTAGCATTCCACATCAAAAATTATCTTTTTATCATTTTCCTACTCGAGGACGAGCAGGAATTAATCTTGGGATGCCGATACTTCTTCATTGTACCTATGATTTTTGACTGTTTCATGTCATTATTTTACAACTTTCACATACTTTTGACGACAATTTATATGATTTTCTTGGACTAACATATTGATTCAGTGCCCAATGCCAATTCATGTTTGTTAAATATTTTTTGTTTCGCAGAAAATCCATATCAAACAAAGTCCAAACGCGATAAAATTTTACGGAGATTTTTTTTGGAATAAATGTCATTTTGGGGAACAATAATCAATGCGAGACGATGCTCGAGGGAGTCACGAGCTCATACAGCGCACCCCTACCCTAGGGCGCATCAAGAAAGCTCGTGGCTACCCTGTAAGTTGGTTGGTGGTGTCATTCGGCCACAAGGAAATTAATAACCGAATAAAAAATGTGTTAAAATTTCAGCCCAATCGGACTTACGGATCTCTGAGAATATAAGAAACGGTGAAGGGACAGAAAACAGTAACGCGGAACAGAAGAGAAACAGAGAGAGTGATCCAACCTCGGAGGGGCTCCTGTCCTCCAGGAGCCATGGAGGCCAAGGACTAGATGGGAATTCCTCCTCCCATCTAGGGGGGAGGCCAAGGAAGAAGAAGGAGTGAGGCTCTCTCCCCCTTTGTCCCGGTGGCGCAAGAATGCCGTCGGGACAATCATCGTGTGACGATGATCTACTCCAATAACTCTATCATCTTCATCAACACCTACATCACCTTTCCTCATATATATTCAGGGCTCCACTCTCTCGCAACCCGCTGTACCCCCTACTTGAACATGGTGCTTTATGCTTCATATTATTATCCAATGATATGTTGCCATCCTATGATGTTTGAGTAGATTTTTGTTGTCCTATGGGTAATTGGTGAATTGCTATGATTGGTTTAAATTGCTTGTGGTTATGTCGTTGTCGTTTGGTGCTCATTATATGAGCGCGTGCGTGGATCACACCATTGTGCTAGTTGTATGTTGATAGGACTATGCATTGAAGGGCAAGAGTGACGGAACCTTTTTCCAAATATAGAAATTGATTCGTATGGGATTGAAGGGGGGACAATATATCTTAGCGCTATGGTTGGGTTTTATCTTCATGAACTTTAGTAGTTGCGGATGCTTGCTAATAGTTCCAATCATAAGTGCATATAATTTCAAGTAGGGATGACATGCTAGCAGTGGCCTCTCCCACATAAAAATTTGCCATCGGTTTAGTAACTTAACCAATTGCTTAGGGACAATTCCGCAAACCCTACCATTACTTTTACACGCTCTACTAACTTAATTGTTCTTTATTAAAACAACACCGAACTTTTATTTACACGTTATTTATTATATTGCAAACTTATCCTACTTCACCTACAAAGTAATTCTAATTTTATTATGTGTTTCTAGGTAAAGCAAACATTGGTGTGAGTAGAGTTGTATTGGTGGTCGATAGAACTTGAGAGAATATTACTTCTACCTTTAGCTCCTCGTTGGATTTGACACTCTTGCTTATCGAAAAGGCTACAATTGTTTCCCTATACTTGTGGGTTATCAAGAGGCCTCGACCTCTTCTTTGTATCATTTGCAAGTCCATCCTCGACTCGCAATTGGGCTTGAACTTTTTTTGTTCTAGTTGCAAGTCCATCCTCAACTGGCGACAGAGGCCCAACCTTTTTGTCACAGTTGCAACTTGAAAGTGCAACTATCCCTAGGTGGTTTTGGTAATTCATAACAACATATAGCTCATTGAGCTAATGCTATTCCAAGACTATTATTTCAGGAAAGCTCAATGAATGGCATGGCATGGATGATGAAAGTGGATCCCTCAAAATACTAAGGACAAAGGATTGGCTCAAGCTCAAAAGCTCAAGACTCTTCATTTTACATTTTAGTGATCCAAGATCACATTGAGTCTATAGGAAAAGCCAATACTATCAAGAAGGGATGAGGTGCTGCTTAATGAGCCTCTTGCTACATGTGCTTAGTGATATGCTCCAAAACCCTCAACTACTTTCCCACATCCACAAATGACCTAAACCTAAAGCCAAAATCGGTCACACCGATTCTTTCTATCCGGCGCCACCGATTCCAAAAGTCATAGCCACTGCCACAAACCCTAAGCAAATCGGTCTTACCGATAGGGATCTCAGTCTCACCGAGATGGGGTTGCAATCTCTCTATTTCCCTTCGTAACGTTTCGGTCTAACCGAAGTGAGCGATCGGTCCCACCGAGATTGCAATGTAAACTCTCTGTTTCCTTTTTGTAACATTTCGGTCTCACCGAAAAGAGCAAATTGGTCCACCGAGTTTACCTGACCAACTCTCTGGAAAGCTTATTACCAAATCGGTCTCACCGAGTTTGTGTAATCGGTCTTGCCGATATTACGTTATGCCCTGACCCTAACCAAATCGGTCTCACCGAGATGCATGTCAGTCCCACCGAAAATCACTAACGGTCACTAGGTTTACTAAATCGGTCCGACCGAATTTAACGATTCAGTCCCACCGAGTTTGGTAAATTGTGTGTAACGGTTAGATTTTGTGTGGAGGCTATATATACCCCTCCACCTCCTCTTCATTTGTGGAGAGAGCCATCAGACTAAACCTACACTTCCAACTTACAATTTGTGACAAAGAACCACCTACTCATGTGTTGAGGCCAAGATATTCCATTCCTACCATATGAATCTTGATCTCTAGCCTTCCCCAAGTTGCTTTCCACTCAAACCCTCTTTCCACCAGATCCAAATCCTATGAGAGAGAGTTGAGTGTTGGGGAGACTATAATTTGAAGCACAAGAGCAAGGAGTTCATCATCAACGCACCATTTGTTACTTCTTGCAGAGTGGTGTCTCCTAGATTGGCTAGGTGTCACTTGGGAGCCTCCGACAAGATTGTGGAGTTGAACCAAGGAGTTTGTAAGGGCAAGGAGATCGCCTACTTCGTGAAGATCTACCGTTAGTGAGGCAAGTCCTTCGTGGGCGACGGTCATGGTGGGATAGACAAGGTTGCTTCTTCGTGGACCCCTCGTGGGTGGAGCCCTCCGTGGACTCACGCAGCCGTTACCCTTCGTGGGTTGAAGTCTCCATCAACGTGGATGTACGATAGCACCACCTATCGGAACCACGCCAAAAACATCCGTGTCTCCAATTGCGTTTGAATCCTCCAAACCCTTCCCTTTAGTTTCTTGCAAGTTGCATGCTTTAATTTCCACTGCCTATACACTCTTTGCATGCTTGCTTGAATTGTGTGATAATTGCTTGACTTGTCCTAAAATAGTTAAAATCTACCAAACTCTAAAATTGGGAAAAGGTTAAGTTTTTAATTGGTCAAGTAGTCTAATCACCCCCCCCCCTCTAGACATACTTCAAGGTCCTACAAGTGGTATCAGAGCTTTGGTCTCCATTTGCTTTGATTTCCATAGCTTTTGGTGTTCATAGCCTTAGTTTCACAACCTAGGAGAGTATGGCGTCTAGCGAGGGAAATTATCACTGTAGAGGTCCTTACTTTGATGGTACTAATTTTGCTAGTTGGAAGCATAAGATGAAAATGCATATTTTTGGACATAACCCCGCCGTTTGGGCAATTATTTGTATTGGCTTGCAAGGTGAATTCTTTGATGGGAGAGAACCGAACCGTGAAGCGAATGCGGAAGAATTGAAGATGTTGCAATACAACGCTCAAGCTTGTGATATCATCTTCAACGGGTTATGCCCCGAAGAGTTCAACAAAATCAGCCGTCTTGAGAATGCAAAGGAAATTTGGGATACTTTGATTGATATGCACGAAGGTACCGAATCCGTCAAGGAATCCAAGTTGGATGTGCTCCAAAGTCAGCTTGACAAGTTCAAAATGAAGGATGATGAAGGTGTCGCTGAAATGTACTCTATGCTTGCTCTTATCACAAATGAGATTGCCGGCTTAGGGAGTGAAGAGATGACCGACAGATTCATCATCAAGAAGATCCTAAGAGCATTGGATGGAAAGTATGATACTGTGTGCACATTGATCCAAATGATGCCAAACTACAAAAATCTCAAGCCAACGAAAGTCATTGGAAGGATTGTTGCTCATGAGATGTCACTCAAGGATAAGGAGGAACTTCACAACAAGTCAAGTGGTGCTTACAAAGCCTCAAGTGAAGCCCCCACATCATCAAGTGAGAAACAAACCTTCAATTAAGAATTGAGCTTAATGGTGAAGAACTTCAACAAATTTTACAAGAGTAGAAGCAAAGAAAGAAGCTCCAAGTCAAGGTCTTATCATGACAAGAGATCTTCTAGTCGAGAGCGCAACTGCTACAATTGTGGGAAGCCTGGACACTACTCCAATGAGTGTACGGCACCCTACAAAAGAAGAGAAGATTCTCCAAAAGGAAGAAGCAAAAGAGAAGAATCACCACCAAGAGAGAGGAGGAGTAGAGATGATCGTTATGAACGAAGACCCTCACGGAGAAGCAAGGATTCGGAAAGGAAGGACAAGTCATCAAGGAGCTACACAAAACGAAGACATCAAGCTCATGTTGGTGAATGGGTTTCCGGCTCCGACTCCGACAATCACTCCGAGAGAAGCTATCACTCCGACTCTGAACATACTCAAGATGAAGGTGTTGCCGGTCTAGCACTTGTGTCAACCAACTCCTACGACATATTTGATTCACCAAATGAAGGAATTGGAAGATGCTTCATGGCCAAAGGTCCAAAGGTAACACATCCTGAGTATGTTGATTTCAATAGTGATGAAGATGACTTGCTTGTGGATGATGATTTACTTGTTGACAACTCTAGTGATGAATACTATGATGAAATGTCAATTAATCACGCTAATCAAACAAATGACAATGATAAGGAGAAAATTGAGCTTCTAACTAAAGAACTAAACACTCTTAAGTTGGCTCATGAAACTATCTTCGAAGATCATCGAGAACTTTTAAGGGCTCATGAGAAGTTACGCTTTGAAAAGCTCAATCTTGAGCAAGAGCATGAGTTCTTAAAGGCAATCAATGATGATCTCCGCAAGAAAAGTTCTTCTTACATTGCCAAGCGTTTACTCTTATCTACTTACATGCCTCAAGTCAAGTCTAGTAACAAGTACAAGAAAGATACTTCCTCTAGTAGTAACAACAATAATGTCAAATCCAATGTTGTTGCTTCTAGTAGTTCTCTTGATTCCACTAATGATTCTCTTATCCAAGTTACACTTGAGAAAGAAAATAGTTTATTGAAGGGAATTATAGAGAAAGGTGTTTACAAGAGCCTTGCTGGGAGTAAGCAATTCGAGGAAATTGTACGCAAGCAAGGAAGACACCGGAAGAATCAAGGTGTTGGTTTTGAACAAAAGTTCAATGCCAATGGAGTTGAGTGGGAAGAAGATCAATACCCCAAGACGAAGTTTGTTCCTCAACAAGAGAAGTATGATCCTACTTCCTTCAAGGGGACACAAGCTCAAGATGATCTTCCACCACAAGACCACAAGAACAAAGGCAAGGACAAGCTTCAAGAGGAGATTGATGCATTTGAAGAAGCGCCCAAGGCCTTGGTCAAGTGGGTTCCCAAGACTATGTCAAGTTCTACTTCATCAAGTACAACTACAACTCCAAGGATTCCCATCAACATGATGTGGATCCCGAAGAATAAGAACTAGAGAGTTCTTGAGGGTGACTCCGCCAACATTCTTCACTCATATCATTTTGGCAAGAACAAGTGCAATCAACTTTCACATCTTGCACTAGTTCAAGGAGTCACAAACCCTCTTGTTGGTAAGGCAAGGGACAAGGTAACCTAATGTTTTCATGGACATCATCTTGTGTGTGCACCACTCTATGTATATGGATATTCTTGTTTGTTCCTTGTGGGACTAACCCATGTAGGCAAGTTGAAAGTGCAACTCACTCCAAAGGATTGCTCCAAATGATCTACATCAACATTGAGCATCTACATCTTCAACACCTACATGAAGTCATCATCGACAAAACCCAAGGTTAGTTCATCCCTCTAAGAGGGGATCTCACATCTAAGGGGAGCTTAACTCTAAGAATTGAGTCAAAGCAACTCCAATGGTGTGAACACATTAATGCATTATGTAAAAGTGGTAACCCCACTTGAGCTTAAACGATGAGTATGACCTATGATCAAATGTTCTCATTTGACTCCTAAGTCAATATACTCATATATAGATGACCTAGTCATCGCCAATTGCTTGATAGATGCTAGAATTGGTTGTGCATGCTTTGCCACATATTTCAATTGCCATCTTATTGTGTGAGCATGTTGGTGCATATTTTACTCATTCAAGGACATCCACTTGTTGTTTTGATTGTTTGGTTCTTTCTTCTTTTGGCCAAGTGGATGGACAAGAATGCCTAAGAACCTTCTTTAGCTATCTATGCTTTTCTCGTCTCAAACTCTATTCATGCTACATCACAAAATTTGACCAAGTCAGATTCGAACCACTCTGTGTGAGGAGCACTCGGAGTCCCCGATTCGTCATAGACTTAAACTTCCAAAACCTCTTTGTGATTCTCGGTCTGACCGATTCCTCCATTTCGGTCCTACCGAGATCATCAAGTTGATCTGAGTTTTCAATCTTGGTGCAACCGATTTGAACTTTTCGGTCTCACCGATTTGCTGTAACTGAACACAGGTATGCATCTCGGTGCCACCGAGTTGTTCCACTCGGTCACACTGACAGGGTCAGGCTATATATATAGACACGGGGAAAATTTTGGAAATTTCTCCGAAACCCTTCGCCCGCGCAACAGCTCGCTCTGCCATTGTGGTCTCCGGATCGTCTCCTCGTCGCCAGCAGCCTCCTGTCGCTGGTCTCCGCCGCTGTCAATGGATTTCGTCCCCGCCGTTGCCGCCATAGCAACTCCACCGCCAAGTTAGGGTATGGACTTGATCTTTGTGCTATTCACGTCTGATTCCTAACACATTGTTTTCATATTGAATCTTGCCACGATTTAAACTCTTCTATCCAGCCAAAGTAGTTCATAGATTAGATGTGATTCAAATTTTTAGGTTTAGGTTTCCGCCAAAACCATCTCGGACCCACCGAGTTGAAAAACTCGGTCTCACCGATTTGGCTTATGCCATTGCACTAGTGACTCTCGGTCTGACCGAGAATTACTAATCGGTGCGACCGATTTTAGGATTCAGTGAAACCCTAGCAGTCTCGGTGCCACCAAACTGTGACTCGGTCCAACCGAGTTCATCAGTTTAGGTTCCAAAAACTGCTTTGGTATCACCGAGTTTTAAAAACGGTTGATCCGAAATGCTTTCTGTTGAAAACTAAGACTGAACTTTTGAGTCATTCTTTTGCAAAAACCTCTGCATTTTGTGATGCTCATCTTTTCTATCTCATCTATAACTCTTCACAGGGTCAGCAGTCAGCTTTTGCAGTATGTCTGATCAAAGTGACAGCCAGAACAGGCCAGAAGAGCAAATGGACTTGAGTGAGGGCACTAGTCCCTCAACTTCAGATGAAGGGAGAAGAAGTACTCCTAGCAATTTGCCTAAGGCTGCAACTAGGCAAAGGAGGAAAAGAACTTCAGATTCAGAGGATGAAGACTACAAAGCTGAGGAAGATGAGGCAACTTCCAAGAAAGTGGTGCTCAAGAAGGAATATGGCTCAGCAAAGGATATAAAGCCAGGCATGAAGATTAAAAGGACTGCAAGAAGGCAACCTATGCCCAAGGCCAGAGCATCAACTCAACTGCCTGAAAATCCTGATCCGAAAGAGCCAGCTGATGAAAGCAAGAAGAGGAAGGAAAGGGTCAAGAAGACCATGGCCAGAGTTGTAGGGCAACCTTCCATGATGGAAGAGGAAGAGCCTGCTGCACCAGCACCAAAGGCACCTAAGCCTATGGATGATGCAATCAGATCTGGGGCTGCAACATCTAAGCCTAAGGAAGCACCCAAAGCTGCCCCCAAGGCCAAGTCTGCACCAAAGAGGAATACTAGGAGTATTCCAGCTGCTGAGAAGAACAAGGCCCCAGTGCCTGAGGTTGCTGAGGAGGAAGATGAAGAAGGACAGGTTCTAAGGAAGCTCAAGCCAAAGATACCAGATCACAATGATGCACATCCTGTGGCTGATGACATGAGAATCAGGAAGGATCCAGGGCTGAGACTATGGAGAATGGCAGATCCATATGCCACAAGGAGAAGAACTGCTGTTGATTACAGGTTCCACACAAAGGAACAGCAGGACTTCTATGAAACAATTCTGTTGGACAAGAAGCCCATAGTTTGTGACATGAGATGGGTTGACTGGAAATTCATCAAGGAGAATGAACAGCACTATCCTGGAGTGCAAGACAGCTTTGTTGCTTGTGGAGTTGCAGATTTTGTTGGGCAAAAGCTCACAAATTGGAATGATGAACTTATCATGCAATTCTACTCCACAACACATTTTTACTCAGATGGAAGAATTGTTTGGATGTCTGAAGGTACAAGGTACCAGTCCACTGTAGAAGAATGGGCAAGACTGATAAATGCCCCAAAGGAAAATGATGATGACCTAGACATTTATGCAAAGAAGAAGATGGGTCACAATTCAATGGCTCACATGTACAAGGAGATCCCAGACAAAGCCCTAGAGACTTTCACTTTTGGATCAGTCCATTTTCTGTTGTCAGGGCTGCCTACCATAAATTGGATTCTGAGGCACACTTTGTTGCCCAAGTCTGGTGACCATAACATGATCAGAGGGCATGCCATCAACATGTTGCATGTGTTTGATGTGCCACAGAAGTTCAAAGTCATGAGCCTGGTCATTGAAACAATCAAGAGGACTGCAGCAGATCAGAAGAGGAGCTATGAATATGCACCTCAGATTCAAGAATTGATAAACTCAAAGATGGGCACAGGAAAATATCAGTTGGATAAGGAACACTTTCCACTCTATCCAGACTTTGAGGACAATGAGGTTGTCATGAATGAGGATGATCCATCATCAGTTCAAGCTCAGGAGAAGAAGGAGAAGGCAAAGAGGGAGAAGGCTGCCAAGATGCCAACTCAAGAGGATGCATCTGAATATTTCTTGAAAACCAAACAGGAGCAGCTTGGTTACTTGATAGCATCATCTCTGAGGATTGAGAAGGGGTTGGCCACCCTAACTCAAAACCAGGAGAGCCTGGAAAGAATCATGGAACAAAAATTCTATGATCTAGATGTCAAGGTAACTGAGATTCAGTCGGTTGTGGAGCAGCTGCAGGATGACATGCAGGAGAGGAAGGGCAAAACTACAACCAATGTGTTTGCCAGAGTGCCCAGAGCCCAGAGGTCAGTTGCAGTGCCAGTGACAGACACTAGAGCAACATCTTCAGCACCAACTACTGCCCCTTCAGCTGCAGTGCAACCAGCTTCAGCATCAACTCCAGCACCCTCTACATCAACTGAAGCCTTCGTCCTTGGAGTCATCAGGACACCACCACCAGAAGATCAAGCCTGAGAGTCGATCTAGCACAATGCATTTTCTATGAACTTTTTGGTAACTTGTTGCCAAAGGGGGAGAAAAATGTATAGTTCATAGGCTTCGAGAGAGAGAGTGTTGCTTTTGTTCTCTCTTGCTTTATTTGGTGTTTTTTCAATCTTTGTTTGCTTTTGGTTGAGATACTATGCTTGTGAGACATTGATGATCATGTGTTTGATCATAAGCTACACTTATGCATGTTTGATGATATTATCCTATCTATCTTATGTGATCATTCACTATGCTTGGTGATGAGTGCATGTATTCATTTTTTATTATTTTGAGTGCTCCACCAAGATGTATGTGACATGGAAGAGTAACCCATGAGCCTAATTCATTGTGCATTTGCAGTCCAAAGAAATCTAAAACTATGCACAAATTTAGGGGGAGCTCTTGCTTATCACATACTTCTCAAAGCGACGATGTTATTTAAATTTTATTATCATTTGTCGAAGCTTTGATCTATATGTTGTCATCAATTACCAAAAAGGGGGAGATTGAAAGTGCAACTATCCCTAGGTGGTTTTGGTAATTCATAACAACATATAGCTCATTGAGCTAATGCTATTCCAAGACTATTATTTCAGGAAAGCTCAATGAATGGCATGGCATGGATGATGAAAGTGGATCCCTCAAAATACTAAGGACAAAGGATTGGCTCAAGCTCAAAAGCTCAAGACTCTTCATTTTATATTTTAGTGATCCAAGATCACATTGAGTCTATAGGAAAAGCCAATACTATCAAGAAGGAATGAGGTGTTGCTTAATGAGCCTCTTGCTTCATGTGCTTAGTGATATGCTCCAAAACCCTCAACTACTTTCCCACATCCACAAATGACCTAAACCTAAAGCCAAAATCGGTCACACCGATTCTTTCTATCCGGCGCCACCGATTTCAAAAGTCATAGTCACTGCCACAAACCCTAAGCAAATTGGTCTTTCCGATAGGGATCTCGGTCTCACCGAGATGGGGTTGCAATCTCTCTGTTTCCCTTCGTAACGTTTCGGTCTAACCGAAGTGAACGATCGGTCCCACCGAGATTGCAATGTAAACTCTCTGTTTCCTTTTTGTAACATTTTGGTCTCACCGAAAAGAGCAAATAGGTCCCACCGAGTTTACCTGACCAACTCTTTGGAAAGCTTATTACCAAATCGGTCTCACCGAGTTTGTGTAATCGGTCTTACCGAGATTACGTTATGCCCTAACCCTAACCGGATCGGTCTCACCGAGATGCATGTCAGTCCCACCGAAAATCACTAATGGTCACTAGGTTTACTAAATCGGTCCGACCGAGTTTAACGATTCAGTCCCACCGAGTTTGGTAAATTGTGTGTAACGGTTAGATTTTGTGTGGAGGCTATATATACCCCCCCCCCTCCACCTCCTCTTCATTCGTGGAGAGAGCCATCAGACTAAACCTACACTTCCAACTTACCATTTCTGAGAGAGAACCACCTACTCATGTGTTGAGGCCAAGATATTCCATTCCTACCATATGAATCTTGATCTCTAGCCTTCCCCAAGTTGCTTTCCACTCAAACCCTCTTTCCACCAGATCCAAATCCTATGAGAGAGAGTTGAGTGTTGGGGAGACTATCATTTGAAGCACAAGAGCAAGGAGTTCATCATCAACGCACCATTTGTTACTTCTTGGAGAGTGGTGTCTCCTAGATTGGCTAGGTGTCACTTGAGAGCCTCCGACAAGATTGTGGAGTTGAACCAAGGAGTTTGTAAGGGCAAGGAGATCGCCTACTTCGTGAAGATCTACCGCTAGTGAGGCAAGTTCTTCGTGGGCGACGACCATGGTGGGATAGACATGGTTGCTTCTTCGTGGACCTTTCGTGGGTGGAGCCCTCCGTGGACTCGCGCAGCCGTTACCCTTCGTGGGTTGAAGTCTCCATCAACGTGGATGTACGATAGCACCACCTATCGGAACCACGCCAAAAACATCCGTGTCTCCAATTGCGTTTGAATCCTCCAAACCCTTCCCTTTAGTTTCTTGCAAGTTGCATGCTTTAATTTCCGCTGCCTATACACTCTTTGCATGCTTGCTTGAATTGTGTGATGATTGCTTGACTTGTCCTAAAATAGTTAAAATCTGCCAAACTCTAAAATTGGGAAAAGGTTAAGTTTTTAGTTGGTCAAGTAGTCTAATCACCCCCCTCTAGACATACTTCAAGGTCCTACACAACTTCACCCTCGACTCACAACCGGAGCCCGGTCTTTTAGTCCAAATTGCAAGTCCACCTTCAACTCGCAATGGGGACCAATTTTTTTGTACCAATTGCAAGTCCACCATTGACTCAACTGGGTTGTAAGTCCACCTTTGACTCGCAACTGGGCCTAATCCAGTTGCAAGTCCACCATCGACTCACAACTGGAGCCCAACCTTTTTTCCCAATTGATAGTCCAACCCGACTCACAATCGGAGTCAACCTTTTTTTTATCCCGGTTGAAAGTCTACCATCGACTCACAACTGGCCCAACCTTTTTTGTCTGAGTTGGAAGCCCACCTTGACTTGCAATTAGAGCCCGGCCTCTTTTTGTCTCAGTTGCAAGTCCACCCTCGACTCATAACTGGGGCCCAACACTTTTTTGTCCTAATTGCAAGTCTATCCTCTAATCGCAACTAGTGTGTGACCGTTTTTGTCCCAGTTGCAGGTCCACCCTTGACTCGCAACTGTGCCCCGACCCGGTTTTGTCCTCGTTGCTAGTCCACCCTCGGCTCTCAACTAGGGCTCAACCTTTTTTCCAGTGGCAAGTCCACATTCGACTCGTAACTGGGGTCCGACCTTTTTTTGTCTCAGTTGCAATCCCACTCTCGAGTCGTAACTGGGGCCCGACCTTCTTTGTGTCCCAGTTGCAAGTCCATCCTCAACTCACAACTAAGGCCAGATCTTTTTTTATCCCAATTTTATTAAAAATTCATGAACATTTGTCTTAGAATTATGAACTTTTTTTAAATCAAGATTTTCATGTTTGTTGTTTAAAAAAATTAATGAACTTTTTCCAAATTTCTTGACATGTTTTTCACAAACATATTTTTTCGTATTCGCTATCTTCTTTGATTTGTGAAAATTTTCAAATTTCTCACTCCTTTCTAATTTGTGGACTTTTAAAATTTGCAAATATTTCTTTTATTTCACCAAATAGTTTATAAAAAACAGAGAAAAAAACATCACAACATTTCTCACGAGCTCTACATCGAGACACCTCATATTTTCGCCAAGGAGACCCAGTGTTTTACCAATTCTTCATATGTACATTCATCAAGCCACATAAGGAGACCCACTGTTTTACCAATTCTTCATATGTACATTCATCAAGCCACATGCAATGGTTCAAACATGCCAAACTCTAAATGTAGCCAAGTCACGACACGGGACAAGCTGTAGCCAGAAGCCCAGATCCACCCATGAACAACTTGTTTTTTCTGTTTTGTGCAACAACAACAAAACCCAACCAACAACAGAAACAACCAAGACTAAAAAGCCAATATTTATCTTCCGATGTGCAATGATGTCATAGTTAGATGTGAGATATTATCTTAAATTTAGATATGCCATATAATGCATGTACACATATACTGTGTACATTGTAATTGGTACACCCTCCGTCCGAAAATATTTGTCATCAAAATGGATGAAAAATGATGTATCTAGACGTACTTGTCATCAAAATGGATGAAAAATGATGTATCTAAAACTAAAATATGTCTAGATATATTTTTTTATTCATTCTGATGGCAAGTATTTTCGAACGGAGAGACTACTGTATTAAAAAACAAATAAAAACAGATATTTGGTTTCAAAAAGCTCTCGAGGGACCATTAACACTCACTCCGCCCGTAACGCCACCAAACCTGGCCAAAGCCTGGCATGACATTCTGCCAACCGGGCCCCAACCTAGAAAAACCTCCAAATGTCGTGTGCGTGCGGTGCACAACCTAGGGCAGAGTAGAACTGGTCTGGTCCAGCTCCACGCCTAGTCGCCTCCACCGTTTGCACCTCCCCTGCTTTGCTTTATATAACGACCGGCCGTGCGATCGATCCACCCCCATCCACGGCTTCCATCCCATCCCCGAATCTCACTTCGCACTTCGAAAACAAAACGCACCCATCTCCTCCTTCTCCTCCAGGTGCTCCGCGCCGGCCGCCGCCGCGCATAGGTTAGCCCATCGCCCGATCCATCGATTCCATTCCAGCGACGGCGCTGCTGCAAGGTCGTGGTCGCAGGATGGTGGTCGGTTTCCGCCGCACGATCTCGTTCCCCGCGCCCAAGTCCGCGCCGGCGGCGGCGGCGGGGTCGAATGGGAAGTCCGCGGCCGGCTACCGCGTCCGCTCGGCGAGCTTGCCATGCCGTTTCCACCCTCTGGTGCTCCAGCTCGACGAAGACGTGGCGGCGCTGCGCGATCTGGCGGGGGGTCTGGCGTCGGCCGCGTCGGCGCGCTCGATCGCGGAGGCCGCGGAGCAGCTGGGGCGGGTGCTGGTGTCGCTCTCCGAGCTGCTCCACCACCCGCAGGCCCAGGAGCCGCTGCGGCGGCTCGGCCGGTCGCCGTTCGCGGAGCGGCTGCTGGACGACTTACTCCGCCTGGCCGACGCGCACGGCAGCTTCCGCGACGTGCTGGTCGCGCTCACCGCGCTCCAGGCCGAGGCGCGCGCGGCGCTGCGGCGCGAGGACCCGGCGCGCCTGGCGTCCGCCGCGCGCGGGCTTCGTCGGTCCGGCCGCGACCTCCCGCGGATCGCCTCCTCCGCCCGCGCCGTAGCCGGTAAGGCGCCGCCTCCTGCGCCCGCGGGCCTCCCGTCGGACGCGGCCGCTCTTGCCGCCGCCATCGTCGACGCGGCGGCGGCCGTCGCGTCTGCCTCGGCCGCGGTCTTCTCCGGCGTGTCCGCCCTGTCCATTGCCGCTGCCATGGCCCGCGTCGACGTCGTCAGCGCACCGTGCTGGATGCCCTCTCCGGCAAGGTTCGCCTCCTCGTCGGCCGCGCCGAGAACCGGCCACCACATCGTCACCACCAAGCCCTCTTCCATGCGCATATGGTGGGTCGCCGACCTGATGCGCTGGATGTCGCGTGCGAAGCGCCGGTCGGCGAGCAAGCAGCACGCCGACGACGGCTCCTCCACCAAGCAGCCCCAGCCTGACGCGGCCCTGGTCGACCTAGACCCGGAGGAGGAGGACCGGAAGGCGGCGTTTGAGCGCATGGACAACCTCGGGCGGTGCATTGCGGACGTGGAGAACAGCGGCGAGAACGTCTTTCGCGCTCTCGTCAACACCAGAGTCTCCCTGCTCAACATTCTCAGCCCAAGCTTCTGAAGAATAGTGATCCGCAGACGTTGAAGTCATCAACAGTCTCTCGACTTATGTGATGAAATTTGTATATAGAAATGGTCGGCTTGTTTAGCTTAGTACTCCAGTACCACCAGTAGAACATCAATTGCAGCCGAAGTAAAAGAGATTTCCGTTTTGTGTTGCCAACTCTGCATATTTGAAGAACATCTTCAGAAATTACCGTTTCGCAACGCAGGACGCGCAGCCTGAGCCGCCGGGAGTTCAAGACTAGACACGCGCGCGCTTTTGGCTGGGACGAGTGGCGAACGATGGGTTCATTCCGGATCGTTGGTTGGGATTGGTGGGGTCACGTGGATGGAATCATACGAGATCGGTATGGCGATCTTGGACGTGCTTTCTCCAGCACGATTCGATCGTAGGGCGCTCGACGCTGGCGCCAATCACGCCGATCGAATGATCTGCCTGCCGTCGTGGGCTATGGCAGCCCGTTCTGGCCGTTTTCCTTTCCCGCTTTCTCTATGCCAAGCTTCAGGTTTGAAGTCCAATGCTGTCCCTGGGCAGTGAGGCAGGTCGCCAGGGGTCATGGCTGGCAACAGCAAGGAGAGGAGATGGCAATGGCATCCCAAAATAAGACCACGTGCGATGCGAAATCGTTGAGATTTGGCGACGTCTCCGTAGCTTCTATTATGCGACTCTGAAAGTGGTGATCCATGATCGGCGACGACGAGAGCGATTAGCGATTAGTGTAGTAGTTTTGAGTGTTCGAGGAATCTGCTGAATCACGTTACGTGCATCTTTGGGAGTAATGCCAAGGGAGGCAACTTAATCAAGTCCATCACTCAACCCACGTACTCACTCCATAACTAGTAATTCTTTTTGCCGAAATCCGTAAACTAATATAAAAGCCTTTAGATAATCAGAGGGAGTACTTATGAAGCTGCTAACATGAAAGTTCTTACTACTACCACCAGCTCTGTTGTGGTCAGGGGATTCGCTTCCGCTAGTAGTACTACTAGTGGCTTCGCCAAATGATTGACTCACGCATTGAGGTACAAATGGCATATCTCATTGTTACTGTGTCTAGTTGGAGTGTTCCAGCGGATTGTTTTTGGTTCCCCTGACATGTTTTTTTTTTGAAAGATCGGGGTTGTCCGGCTTCATTAATTTAGAATTGATTTAGAAGGAAGCAATGGGAAACAAGGTGATCAAGCGATCAGTGGGGTGTTACATAGAGAAAGAGAAAAGCAAAAACGAAAGGATGCACGGCCACTATCTCATGTTTGGGTCCCCGAACGGGGGCTCTAGGCAGACTGCTCCGGCCAGTCTCCATTGCTCGATGTTTGTGCGGATGGCACAGATGATATCTTCGCTCGAAGGAGTCTTGGCTCCAAACACGCAATTGTTCCTCTCCTTTCAGATTTCCCATGGGACCATCAATAGCATTGATCTGACGCCGTGCTTGTGAGCTTTCGGAATCAGGTTGATCATTTTTTGACAGCGAGTGATCGACGATCTGCCTTGTGCCCACGGGAGGTGGAGCATGGCACAACCCTGCCATGAGGCAACTCGTTGCCAGATTACAGCAGAGAATGGGCACTCCCACATCAGGTGAAAGGATGTTTCCAAATTTCTCATGCAAAGCGGGTAGAAGTAACCGTTCGACCAACCTCTTCTCTGCAGACGATCATTGACCCATAATTTGTTGCGGTGCAGCAGCCCAGGCAAATAGCTTCACATTGTCGGGGGCCCAACTTTTCCATATTATTGACTTGAAACCAGTGGTCGTTGGGGACTGATGGAACTTGAAGCGATATGTTGCCAGTGTGGTGTAAGCATTGCCTCCTCCCGCCGTCCATCGAATTTGGCCCGACAGCTCTTCGTGAATCACAACGCCCGGGGTTTGAATTCTTCTCCAGAGCTGCAGAAATTCATTCTCGATTTCCAGTGTGTTACCGTGCTGCAGGTCTCTAATCCATTGCTCATTGAGGAGGGCCGCAGCCACAATTCCGTTTTTTCTTCTAGAGTGCTTGAAGAGGGCTGGGTAGGATGAGTAGAGAGGGGTCGGTCCGAGCCATGAGCATTTCCAGAAACTTGCGGACTGCCCATTGCCAATGGTGACCTGGGTGGCCCTAGCGAACAAAAACTGGTCCTTGGGGTCAGTGTCGATAGGGAAGGCCCTCCAAGGCCGATTTGGTTCCTGCCAGGACTGCCAGAGCCAACGCAGGCGAAGGGCGGAGCCGAATCGTTGGAGGTTTGGCATGCCCAGTCCTCCCTTGTCGACCGCCGAGCATACTAAATCCCAGGCTACCTTGCATTTGCCACCTGCCAGAGCTTCGTCTTGAGCCCAAAGAAATCTGCGTCTCGACTTGTCCAACTCTTTGAGGATCTTTTTGGGGACCTTGAGCACCGTGAGTGCATAGGTAGGCAACGCAAACAGGACGGCATGCACCAACACTCGACGGCCAGCCAAATTCATCAGTTTCCCCTTCCGACCCGCAAGGCAGGCGCGGACAAGGTCAATCAAGAACTGAAGCTGCACCAGACGCAGTTTTCTCGGGGATAGCGGCAGACCTACATAAGTTGTCGGAAATGCAGCAGTCTGACCTTTGAACTCCTGTAGCACATCCGGCAAGGACACCTGATCACAGTTTATAGGTATGACCGTTGATTTCTCCTAATTCAGTTTCAGTCCTATGGCTTGACCAAAAGAAATCAGCAGCTGAAGCAAGTTGTCCACTTCTTCCTTGATTGGATTTGCGAAAATGACTGCATCGTCCGATAAAGGCTTATCCTCAAATTCATTCCGCGACCCGGAAGGGGGGCCAGCACGCCACGATCGCCGGCAGCTTCCAGCAGCCAGTGGAGAGGGTCGATCGCCATGATGAACGGCAGAGGGGAGAGGGAGTCGCCTTGCCTCAGCCCCTTGCCGTGCTTGAAGGAGGGCCCCATGATGCCATTGAGGAGGCAGGAAGGAGAGGCAGAGCTGAACATCGGCGCCATCCAATCCCTCCATTTAGATGGAAAACCCATCTGCTGCATGAGTTCGAGCATGTATTCCCAGCAGATGGAATTGAATGCTTTGGCGATATCCAGCTTGAAAAACAGAGCGCTTTTCTTGTGATGGTGCAACATCTTGATGCAACTTTGAACGTATAGATAACTGTCATGAATACATTTGCCCTTTTGAAAACCAGATTGCACCGGGGAGATGGTGTTTCTGAGAGCACCAGCCAGCTTGATGGAGAGGACCTTGGAAATGGGCTTTGCCACAGAGTGAATGAGGCCGATTGGTCTGTAGTGACCCAGTTGACTTGCTCCGTTCTTTTTAGGCAACAGGCCGATGAGCGCAGTATTGATCTCGGTGAAGTTCTGACCAGCCAGTTGATGGAATTTGTGGAATGCTGCCATGATCTCGTCTTGGATTATTGGCCAACAAGACTTGTAGAATTGACCCGGGAACCCGTTAGTAGGGCCTGGGGCCTTTTCAGATGGGGAGGCGATGATCGTCACCCACACCTCTGCGATAGATAAAGGCGAGACAAGCCCCTAATCGTCAATTTGAGGAATGTGGATCGCCTCCCAGTTAATCACTTTCTCACGCTGATCCCGTTGCCCGATACCAGCAGCAAAATGCTCGAACACCGCATCTTCCTTAGCAGAGTGATCAAGTAATTCTCTATTGCCTACTGTCAGTGAGTGGATGAAGTTTCTCCGTCTGCGGGCTCGCATCTTAGCATGGAAAAGCTTAGTGTTGGCGTCGCCTGCGCGTAGCCAGCCAATCCGGGAAGCTTGCCTCTTCCTAGCTCCGGCAATTGCAGTAATACCAAGGACTTTGATCTTTAGCTGCTTTCTGAGATGAAATTCAGCACTTGAAAGCTTTCTGAATTCATGTGCAGTGTCAAGCCTCAATATCACCTCATTGGTGACGTGGAACTGCATTTTCATCTGGCCAAAGGTGGCCTTGCTCCAAATCTTCAGATTATCCGCCACTCTGGCCAGCCTTGTTTTGATCCTGACGAAAGGGCAGTCGTGGTTGACAGGTCGGTGCCAAGCATGTTGCACCATTTCAAAGAAGTGAGGAAACTTTGGCCAAAAGTTTTCGAATCTGAAACGGGCTGGTCTGAATGGAGCAGTGGCTTTGGTGAGCAGCAGCGGGAAGTGGTCCGTGAAGGAAGTTGATGCTGCAGTTAGAATGAAATCCGGGTGGTTTTCCTCCCACTGAGAATTGCAGAAAAATTTGTCGATGCTGCAGAGGGTTGGATCTTCTCTTTCGTTGCTCCAGGTGAATCTGCGGTTTTTACATTTGACCTCTCTCAAATCAGCTGCATCAATCGCTCTCCTGAATTTCCCCATCATCCTTGTGTTCAGGTTGGAGTTGTTCTTGTCCCTTGCCTGGTAAATCATGTTGAAATCACCGTTGATAAGCCATGGTTCCCCCGCCAGGGGGGGGCATTAGATAGCTCAGTTAGGAATTTGTCCTTCTGTGTATCATCAGTTGGGCTGTAGACTGTAGTAAGCCAAAACCCTACTCTAGTGGAAAGAAGATCTACCCTAGCAGTGACCGCGAATCTACCTATCCTATGGGAAGAGACGTCGACTACAAGCTTGTCCCAGAAGATCGCCGCACCTCCTCTCGTACCTACCACCGGCAATACTATACAACCCTGAAGATTTGGGCCTCCTACCTCGCATGCTAGTGCAGACGACCATGATTCTATTTTCATTTACTGGAGACACAACACCGAAACTTTGTGCGCCTGCACTACTTCGCAGATTGCCGACTGACGAGTAGGGCAGTTCAAGCACCGGATATTCCAGGACATGTAGTTTAGATGATCGTCATTCATGGGGATACCATGAAGTTCTCCGTTGTCTATCCTTACTGATGGAAAGCAAATCACCACCTTACAACGAGTTGGGGGCGACGACTGCAACCACTAGGCCCAAAACCCCGTCGTCGACAAGCTAACCACAATCTTAGCACCTGAAACATGAAGACCAGCCGACGACGAAGACTAAATGCAGAGATGGAAACTAACATCATACAACTTCTGCCTCCTCACCATTGGCCATCCCAGCCATGCCAGCGGCGATCTTGAGCGCGACCGGGTCCAGTCCCATGAGCTTGTCGATGGCAGCGATGTCACCGTCGGAGAGGGGCTCCTGGAAACGCTTCATCAGAGCCGACGCTGCCTTGGGAGTCATCTTGTCATTGGGGCCAATCTTGCCCAGCTCCTGGACAAGCCTGAGCACCGCACACTGCGTGACCGGAGTTGGGTTATCCGCCGCAGCCTGACGGGCACTACAGGGTGATGGGGTTGACATAGCGCGCGTCTTCGATGGAGCAGAGTGACACAGACGGGGTGTCATCGCGTCGATCAGTGGCGGGGGTACTGGGGAGAACAGCTCGGCTGGTGCACTTTGCCCCTGGTTTCCCTCCAGTAGGATCGTACCAACACACGCAGTGACGGAGGCGAGCTCGAATCCGATGGAGGCCACCGTAGGGGAGTTGATGCAGGGGAGCAGGCAGGGCAGCATCTCCAGGCTGGCCATTTCATCGGTGCATGCAGCGGGACGGGGAGGGGAGAGACCGTCGTCTTCAAAGGCGAGTGGCGTTCTCAGGGCCTCCACCATGGCATTCTCGATCTCGAGCTGCATGTAGTCAGTGCGCGGTGGAGGAGACAGAGCACGACCGGAGTCGGAGAAGGTGAAGAACTTGGCAACGATGTCTTCTTCCTGCTGGGGAGCACTACTAGGGAAAAGCCTATACACAGAATCTTACCAGCAGCGCGCTTTAAAATCAGGTGCTGCTACTACTTAGCAGTAGCGCTCACTTTAAAACCGCGCTGCTGATACAAGTTTAATAGTAGCGCGCACACAACAGGACGCTCTACTGCTAAAATTTCCACGACGCCGCGGTGAGGCCAATTATAGCAGCAGCGCTTTGGAACAAAGGGCGCTACTACTAAGGATCGTAGCAGCAGCGCATTTACGCTATAATCGCTACTACTAAGGTTCCATCTCCTCACATATCCGATCCAGATCACACTCACACACACACTCGATCTCCCTCCTCGTCGCCCCTCCTCCGATCTGCGCCGCCGTCGCCTCATCCTCCTCGCTGGACTCGGTACCGGCCTCCTCCTCCGTCCTCCCTCCACTGGCCGCTGGCCGACCCCTCCTTGCTCTGCCTTCCTCCTCCATTCTCCCTCCACTCGCCGCCGGCCAGCCCCTCCTCGCTCCGCCTTCCTCCTCCATTCTCCCTCCACTCGCCTCCGGCCAGCCCCTCCTCGCTCCGCCTTCCTCCTCTGTCCTACTCTCTTCTCCCTCCTCGAGTCGCCCCTCCTTCTCCCTCCTCCCTGCTACATTTTGATTTAGTAGGCTAGTTCATATGCAACATTCTGATTTAGTTGATATGATTCAGTTGATTTAGAACATTTTGATTTAGTTGATTTAGTAGGCTGGTTGATTTAGTTGATTTAGTAGGTTAGTTGATTTAGTTGATTTAGTAGGCTAGTTGATTTAGTTGATTTAGAACATTTTGATTTAGTTGATTTAGTATGCTACTGGATTTAGTATGCTAGTTGATTTAGTTGATTTAAGATGCTACTGGATTTAGTATGCTAGTGGATTTAGTATGCTAGTTGATTTAGGATGCTTTGCTCATATTGCTTTAGGAAAATATCACATGCTACTGTTTTTCTTTCCTGTGAAGTGAATCATTAATCCTTTGCTCATATTGCTTTAGGAAAATGGCACCACCACCATCACCACTATGTCGACTGTGCAAGTTAAGGTGCGCCAGCAGCCTTGCAACTGGCAAGCTGTTTGGCATCTACTTCCAACCGAGTTTTCGTCATGCGGAAGTAAGAAATTAGATGAAATGTAACAACTATTTTATTTTTAGTGTTGGCATTACTGCATTGTGTCATTTTTCTTTTCTTACACAGACCGTCCCATGCAATGTGAGGTTGACATTCAACAAGCTGACAGGAGACAGTGTGACATTTGAGGCTCCTGGGGGGCCGTACACTACGGAGGTCGAGAAAGGACGCAATATGTCGCAGATTGGAGGAAATGGATGGTCCCGTTTCCTCGCCCGCATGCATCTTACTGGTGGTGAGTTGATCAGCTTCTCCTTCAGAGCAGAAAGACCCAAGTTGGCTGTCATTTATCTCAACCTGGTGGAAGATGATGAAGATGACGAAGATGATGCAGATGAAGAAGATGATGAAGATAATGAGGACCCACTTCATGAAGCCATCGTAGCTCAAATAATGAGGCTGAGCGAGGAGCAGGTGTGCAACCTATGGGACATAATTCCACCACGTGCTGACTTTGTCGGGGTGCCATTCGTGACCCGCCTGACAAGTACCATGGTCGATCGACATGATATGGTATGTTATACTTACAAATGCAAATTATCCAATGATATGCTTAGTGTAGAGTCCAATGATATGTTGTGTGGAATCTAGACTTAATAGAAATATATTTGCAAGAGTATGTGTGAGGCTATTTATTAATTGATATGTTTTTCTTATTCAGAAATTGCCAAAGAACCTATCTGTGAGTTGTGGTATCGAGCCTGATGAAGAAGGCTCAGCTGGACTACGCCTTACCGCAAGGGGCTCCGTCACCACCTGTACTTACCGCATGGACACAAACGGTCGCACACACTTAAATTCGGTTGGGTGGAAGAGATTCCTCATTGGCAAGAATCTTCGTGTTGGACAGGCCATCCTAATTACTATCAGGAACACCCACCGCCCAGGCTTGAGGATGATGATCATCGTCGATATCATCTAGAACTACATATGTGTGTGTGGCTATATCATCTAGAACTACATATGATGATCGTCGTCGATATCATGTAGAACTACATATGATGATCGTCGTCGATATCATCTAGAACTAAATATGATGATCGTCGTTGATGTCACCTTGTACTGCTTGAGGATGCATGTTGAGTATATATGAAATTGTTATCTAGTACTCCCTCGGTTCCAAATTACTCGTCGTGGTTTTAGTTCCAATTTGAACTAAAACCACGACGAGTAATTTGGAACCGAGGGAATACTACCTAGTACCTATAATGCTTTATGAAATTGATATCTAGTAGTACCTAGTATCTCGAAATTGCAGTTCATTGAAGCTGGAGTGGGGAAATGTTGAAAGATATAACAGCAGCGCGGGCGCAGGAAATCGCTACAGCTAACTAATAGCAGCGCATTCAAGAAACACGCTGCTGATATAGTCAATAGTAGTAGCGCGGGCACAGACAGCACTACTACTAACAGTTAGCTGTAGCGCCTTATTGGTAGCGCGGGTGCCCGCGCTGCTGATAGCCTCAAAACCCGCGCTACTACTAGGGTTTTCCCTAGTAGTGGAGGCGCAGCCATGGCAGGGCGGAGAGGTAGGGGAGGGGTGGTGCGCAGCACCAGAGAGCGGCCTCCTCTGCCGGAGCCGTGGTGGCGGCTGATGTCTACTACACAACCTTCTTCTTGTAGACGTTGTTGGGCCTCCAAGTGTAGAGGTTTGTAGGACAGTAGCAAATTTCCCTCAAGTGGATTGCGTAAGGTTTCTCAATCTGTGGGAGGCGTAGGATGAAGATGGTCTCTCTCAAACAACCCTGCAACCAAATAACAAAGAGTCTCTTGTGTCCCCAACACACCCAATACAATGGTAAACTGTATAGGTGCACTAGTTCGGCGAAGAGATGGTGATACAAGTGCAATATGGATGGTAGATATAGGTTTTTGTAATCTAAAAATATAAAAACAACAAGGTAACAAGCGATAAAAGTGAGCGTAAATGGTATTGCAATGCTTTGAAACAAGGCATAGGGTTCATACTTTCACTAGTGCAAGTTCTCTCAACAATAATAACATAATTGGATCATATAACTATCCCTCAACATGCAACAAAGAGTCACTCCAAAGTCACTAATAGCGGAGAACAAATGAAGAGATTATGGTAGGGTATGGAACCACCTCAAAGTTATTCTTTCCGATCAATCCAATGGGCTATTCCTATAAGTGCCACAAACAGCCCTAGAGTTCGTAGTAAAATAACACCTTAAGACACAAATCAACCAAAACTCTAATGTCACCTAGATACTCCAATGTCACCTCAAGTATCCGTGGGTATGATTATACGATATGCATCACACAATCTCAGATTCATCTATTCAACCAACACAAAGAACTTCAAAGAGTGCCCCAAAGTTTCTAATGGAGAGTCGAGACGAAAACGTGTGCCAACCCCTATGCAGAAGTTCACAAGCTCACTAAACTCGCAAGTTTGATCACCAAAACATACATCAAGTGAATCACGTGATATCCCATTGTCACCACAGATAAGCACATGTAAGACATACATCAAGTGTTCTCAAATTCTTAAAGACTCAATCTGATAAGATAACTTCAAAGGGAAAACTCAATCCATTACAAGAAGATAGAGGGGGAGAAACATCATAAGACCAACTATAATAGCAAAGCTCGCGGTACATCAAGATCGGGCCATATCAAGAACACGAGAGAGAGAGAGAGAGAGAGAGAGAGAGAGAGAGATCAAACACATAGCTACTAGTACATACCTCCAGCCCCGAGGATGAACAACTCCCTCCTCGTCATGGAGAGCACCGGGATGATGAAGATGGCCACCAGTGATGATTTCCCCCTCCGACAGGGTGCCTGAACGGGCTCCTGAGAGGTTTTTGGTGGCTATAGAGGCTTGCGTTGGCGGAACTCCCGATCTAGGTTATTTTCTAGAGGTTTGGGTATGTATAGGAGGGTTTGGCGTCGAGAACAAGTCAGGAGGACCCACGGGGACTCCACGAGGCACAGGGGCGCGCCCTAGGGGGGGGGACTCCACCCTTGTGGGCCCCACGGGACTCCTCTCTGATAACTTTTTGTTCTAGTATTTTTTATATTTTTCGGAAAAAATCTCCGTTGATTTTCAACGCATTCCAAGAACTTTTATTTCTGCACAAAAACAACACCACAATAGTTCTGCTGAAAACAACGTTAGTCGGGGTTAGTTCTAACCAAAGCATACCAAAATCATGTAGAAATATTATAAACATGGCATGAATACATCAAAAATTATAGATACGTTGGAGACGTATCAAGCATCCCCAAGCTTAACTCCTGCTCATCCTCAAGTAGGTAAATGATAAAAACAGAATTTTTGATGTGGAATGCTACCTAACATATTTATCAATGTAATCTTCTCTATTGTGGCAAGAATATTCAGATCCATTAGATTCAAAACAAAAGTTTAATATTGACATAAGAACGATAATACTTCAAGCATACTAACAAAGCAATCATGTCTTCTCAAAATAACATGGCCAAAGAGAGCTATCCCTACAAAATCATATAGTCTGGCTATGCTCTATCTTCATCACACAAAATATTTAATCATGCACAACCCTGATGACAAGCCAAGAAATTGTTTCATACTTTTGATGTTCTCAAACTTTTTCAATCTTCACGCAATACGTGAGCGTGAGCCGTGGACATAGCATTATAGGTGGAATAGAATGGTGGTTGTGGAGAAGACAAAAAAGGAGAAGATAGTCTCACATCAGCTAGACGTATCAACGGGCTATGGAGATGCCCATCAATAGATATCAATGTGAGTGAGTAGGGATTGCCATGCAATGGATGCACTAGAGCTATAAGTGTATGAAAGCTCAACAAGAAAACTAAGTGGATGTGCATCCAACTTGCTTGCTCACGAAGACCTAGGTCATTTTGAGGAAGCCCGTCACTGGAATATACAAGCCAAGTTCTATAATGAAAATTCCCACTAGTATATGAAAGTGACAACATAGGAGACTCTCTATCATGAAGATCATGGTGCTACTTTGAAGCACAAGTGTGGTAAAAGGATAGTAGCATTGCCCCTTCTCTCTTTTTCTCTCATTTTTTTGTTTTTTTTTGTTTTTTGGGCCTTATCTTTTCTTTTTTACTTTTTTTTCGCCCGGAGTCTCATCCCGACTTGTGGGGGAATCATAGTCTCCATCATCCTTTCCTCACTGGGACAATGCTCTAATAATGAAGATCATCACACTTTTATTTACTTACAACTCATGAATTACAACTCGATACTTAGAACAAAATATGACTATATGAATGCCTTTGGTGGTGTACCGTGATGTGCAATGATTCAAGAGTGACATGTATGAAAGAATTATGAACGGTGGCTTTGCCACAAATACAATGTCAACTACATGATCATGAAAAGCAATATTACAATGATGGAGCTGGTCATAATAAACGGAATGGTGGAAAGTTGCATGGCAATATATCTCAGAATGGTTATGGAAATGTCATAATAGGTAGGTATGGTTGCTGTTTTGAGGAATGTATATGGTGGGTGTATGGTACCAGCGAAAGTTGCACGGCACTAGAGAGGCTAGAAATGGTGGATGGGTGAGAGTGCGTATAATCCATGGACTCAACATTAGTCATAAAGAACTCACAAACTTGTTGCAAGAATTTATTAGTAATTGAAACAAAGTACTACGCACATGCTCCTAGGGGGATAGATTGGTAGGAAAAGACCATCGCTCGTCCCCGACCGCCACTCATAAGGAAGACAATAAATAAATAAATCATGCTCCGACTTCATCACATAACGATTCACCATACGTGCATGCTACCGGAATCACAAACTTTAACACAAGTATCTCTCAAATTCACAACTACACCACTAGCATGACTCTAATATCACCATCTTCATATCTCAAAACAATCAGAAAGAATCAAACTTCTCATAGTATTCAATGCACTTTATATGAAAGTTCATATTAGGACTAAATTTATAACCAAAGCAAATTACCATGTTGTTTAAGACTCTCAAAAATAATATAAGTGAAGCATGAGAGTTCATCTATTACTTCAAAATAAAACCACCGCCGTGCTTAAGCACTAGAGCAAATGACAAACTACTCCAAAAGATATAAGTGAAGATCAATGAGTAGTCGAATAATTGTGCAACTATGTGAAGACTCTCTAACATTTAAGAATTTCAGATCTTGGGATATTATTCAAACAGCAAGCAAAACAAAATAAAATAAATTGACGCTCCAAGCAGAACACATATCATGTGGTGAATAAAAATATAGCTCCAAGTAAAGTTACCGATGAACGAAGACGAAAGAGGGGATGCCATCCGGGGCATCCCCAAGCTTAGGCTCTTGGTTGTCCTTTAATATTGCCTTGGGGTGCCTTGGGAATCCCCAAGCTTAGGATCTTGCCACTCCTTATTTCATAGTCCATCGAATCTTTACCCAAAACTTGAAAACTTCACAACACAAAACTCAACAGAAAACTCATAAGCTCCGTTAGTATAAGAAAATAAATCACCACTTAAGTACTGTTGTGAACTAATTATAAATTCATACTGGTGCAATAGATACTGTATTCCAACTTCTCTATGGTTCATACCCTCTGATACTACTCATAGATTCATCAAATAAGCAAACAACACATAGAATACAGAATCTGTCAGAAACAGAACAGTCTGTATTAATCTGTAAATCACGAATACTTATGTAACTCCAAAAATTCTGAAATAAATTTTAGGACGTGAGGAAGTTGTATATTAATCTACTGCAAAAAGAATCAACTTAAAATCGCTCTTCTGTTAAAAATGACAATTATTCTTGTGAGCACAAAGTTTCTGTATTTTATAGCAAGATCACATTAACTTTCACCCAAGTCTTCCCAAAGGTTCTACTCGGCACTTTATTGAAACAAAAGCTATAAAACATGATTAATAAAGTAGCTTAATAATGTGTACACACAAAAACAGTAGGGGTAAATGTTGGGTTGTCTCCCAACAAGCGCTTTTCTTTAATGCCTTTTTAGGTAGGCATGATGATGACAATGATGCTCACACAAAAGATAAGAATTGAAACGTAACGGGAGAATCATGTAGCATATGACTAGCACATTTAAGTCTAACACACTTACTATGCATAGGGATTTTGTGAGCAAACAACTTATGGAAACAAGAATCAACTAGCATAGGAAATCAAAACAAGCATAACTTCGAGATTTTAAGCACATCGAGAGGAAACTTGATATTATTGCAATTCCTACAAGCATATATTCCTCCCTCATAATAATTTATAGTAGCATCATGAATGAATTAAACAATATAATCATCACATAAAGCATTCTTTTCATGATGCACAAGCATAGAAATTTTTGTACTCTCCACATAAGCCAACTTATTCTCATGAATAGTAGTGGGAGCAAACTCAACAAAATAACTATCATGTGAGGCATAATCTAATTGAAAATTAAAATCATGATGACAAGTTTCATGGTTATAATTATTCTTTATAGCATACATGTCATCACAATAATCACCATAGATATCAACTTTGTTCTTATAATTAATTGGAACCTCTTCCGAAATAGTGGATTCATCACTAAATAAAGTCATGACCTCTCCAAATCCACTTTGATCATTATTAAAATAAGAATCAACACCCTCCAAAATAGTGGGATCAATACTACCTAAAGTTGACACTCTTACAAACCCACTTTCATCAATATAATCATCATAAATAGGAGGCATGCTATCATCGTAATAAAGTTGCTCATCAAAACTTGGGGGACTAAAAATATCATATTCATCATACATAGCATCCCCAAGCTTGTAGCTTTGCATATCATTAGCATCATGGATATTTGAGGAATTCATACTAACAACATTGCAATCATGCTCATCATTCAAATATTTAGTGCCAAACATTTTAATGCATTCTTCTTATAACACTTTGGCACAATTCTCGGAACCCTTATTTTCATGAAAGATATTAAAAAGATGAAGCATATGAGGCACCCTCAATTCCATTTATTTGTAGTTTTATTTTAATAGACTAAACTAGTGATAAAACAAGAAACTAAAAGATTCGATTCCAAGATCTAAAGATATACCTTCAAGCACTAACCTCCCCGGCAACGGTGCCAGAAAAGAGCTTGATGTCTACTACACAACCTTCTTCTTGTAGACGTTATTGGGCATCCAAGTGCAGAGGTTTGTAGGACAGTAGCAAATTTCCCTCAAGTGGATGACCTAAGCTTTATCAATTCGTGGGAGGCGTAGGATGAAGATGGTCTCTCTCAAACAACCCTGCAACCAAATAACAAAGAGTCTCTTGTGTCCCCAACACACCCAATACAATGGTAAATTGTATAGGTGCACTAGTTCGACGAAGAGATGGTGATACAAGTGCAATATGGATGGTAGATATAGGTTTTTGTAATCTGAAAATATAAAAACAGCAAGGTAACAAGCGCTAAAAGTGAGCGTAAATGGTATTGCAATGCTTTGAAACAAGGCCTAGGATTCATACTTTCACTAGTGCAAGTTCTCTCAACAATAATAACATAATTGGATCATATAACTATCCCTCAACATGCAACGAAGAGCCACTCCAAAGTCACTAATAGCGGAGAACAAGTGAAGAGATTATGGTAGGGTACAGAACCACCTCAAAGTTATTCTTTCCGATTAATCCATTGGGCTATTCCTATAAGTGTCACAAACAGCCCTAGAGTTCGTAGTAAAATAACACCTTAAGACACAAATCAACCAAAACCCTAATGTCACCTAGATACTCCAATGTCACCTCAAGTATCCGTGGGTATGATTATACGATATGCATCACACAATCTCAGATTCATCTATTCAACCAACACAAAGAACTTCAAAGAGTGCCCCAAAGTTTCTACCGGAGAGTCAAGAGGAAAACATGTGCCAACCCCTATGCATAAGTTCACAAGGTCACTGAACCCACAAGTTGATCACCAAAACATACATGTAGTGAATCACGTGATATCCCATTGTCACCACAGATAAGCACATGCAAGACATACATCAAGTGTTCTCAAATCCTTAAAGATTCAATCTGATAAGATAATTTCAAAGGGAGAACTCAATTCATTACAAGAAGATAGAGGGGTAGAAACATCATAAGATCCAACTATAATAGCAAAGCTCGCGGTACATCAAGATCGTGCGATATCAAGAACACGAGAGAGAGAGAGAGAGAGAGAGAGAGAGAGAGAGAGATCAAACACATAGCTACTGGCACATACCTCCAGCCCCGAGGGTGAACTACTCCCTCCTCATCATGGAGAGCGCTGGGATGATGAAGATGGCCACCGATGATGATTTCCCCCTCCAATAGGGTGCCGGAACGGGCTCCCGAGAGGTTTTTGGTGGCTACAGAGGCTTGCGGCGGCGGAACTCCTGATCTAGGTTATTTTCTGGAGGTTTGGGTCTTTATAGGAGGGTTTGCCATCGAGAACAAGTCAGGAGGACCCACGAGGAGTCCACGAGGCACACGGGCGCGCCCTAGGGGTGGCGCCCGCCACCCTTGTGGGCCCCACGGGACTCCTCTCCGATAACTTTTTGTTCCAGTATTTTTTATATTTTCCAGAAAAAATCTCCATTGATTTTCAGCGCATTCCGGGTACTTTTATTTCTGCACAAAAACAACACCGCGGTAGTTCTGCTGAAAACAGCGTCAGTACGGGTTAGTTCTAACCAAATCATACCAAAATCATGTAGAAATATTATAAACATGGCATGAATACATCAAAAATTATAGATACATTGGAGATGTATCAACGGCCAGTGGGGGTGCGTCCGCGTTGACGTTGCGCTTCGACCACCATGTCTGCTTCGCTTCCCTTGGCATGGAAGCTGCGCCCGAGCAGCCGATCTTTCCAGGACGGACCCTGCCCGCTACAGCCGGCACCGTCTTCGTGGTCGTGACTCCCAGCGCCAAGGATTGGGCCGCCGCAGCTGGCGCCCGCAGACCGGCCTGGGCGACGGCTTGACCGTCCTTGTCCATCCTCCACGTGGGCCTCCCAGGTGCCCGGATAGAAGCGCGGGAGGGAGCGATCATCTTCATCTTCAGAGGAGGGGGGCCCGCTCTGCCCCGAGTGGGAGGAGCGAGGCGAGAGAGGCGACCAGTCCTCCACTAGATCCACGTGGACCAGCATGTCAAAGCGATGAGCTCCCGACAATGGTGGCATGCGCCGATCGAGAGCAGTGAAGTTGAGCACCTCATCAGCGTGGCCCGCACCCCACACGAGCACCCAGAGCGCGCGCTTGGTGGGAATGTGCGCCACATCCCAGACCCAAAGCCAGCAGGCGAAAGTTTTGGTGTGGTCGCGCTCTAGGGTGCGGGTGTCGAGGCGGTCGATGCACCCGAAGTCGCCCAGGGCCTCCTTGGCCCCTGTGAGGGACCATAACTGCATCGGGAGATCTTCGATGACGACGCAAACATGCAACGGAAACTTGATGGCAGCAGCACGATCATCTTCGCGGCACGCCCTAACGAAGAACTTGCCACCGTCCACCTTGAGCATGCCCTGGCGCACGACCACGTCTAGGTGGGTGGGGAGCTCGAAGTGGACCAGGAACGCCTCCGGGTGGTGAGCGGTGACACGCATTAGGTGTGGAGGGGTGCAGAGCTACTCAAGGATGGCCTTCCCCACCGCCATCGGGTTGGTGGAGAGAGCACGATCAGCTGCGACGAGCATGACAAAGTGCTAGCGGAGGAAGAAATCGTCATGCTCCAGAGCCGGCGTGGAGATCACCACCTTGTTGCTGAAGCGGGGGCGCCTGGACGGGTTGATGTGGTAGGAGCCGTCCATCATGGCCGGGGAGGGGGTCTGGTTGGCCGCACGCCGACGAGGAGGAAGACGACGGTCCCAACCAAGCCCACACCGGACCCCCCGGCCCCTTGGTGCGAGGATTTTAAGGGCACTCTTTGCCAAAGTGTCCAAGGCACTCGCAGATGATGCAGCGGAGCGGCTCGCGTCAGTCGGCGCGGCGGTGGTGCTTGCTGAGGCAACGAAAGCATTTGCCCTTGAACCTGCTTAAGAAGGCCTCGCAACCGTTCCCGGCATTGTAGGCGGGACAGCGGTCCAAGCGAGGGCTGTGGCCGCGCCGAGGACGGACTGATAGGCGAGAGGCAGGCCTCATGTTCTTCCGGGTCTAGACCTCCGTCCATCCATCCCTGTCCGCCCCGGTCTGCCCCGAAGAGGAAAGTTGGCCACGCGGAAGGGGGGAACCACAATGGACCGAAGGCGGGGGAGGGGGGGAGGGGCAAAGGCCAGATCCGGCGGGCCGAGAGGGGCGCCTCCACGGGAGGACACCACCCGAGGTAGAAAACGCAGCGTAGAAGCTGGATCTGACACCGCCAGCGTCGTAGCTGCTGACCCCAAGGAGGAGGGCGTGGATGGACCCATGGATCTGGAGCAGCCGCAGAAGGGCGGGAAGGTGCACCAGGATGGAGGATCCGAGCCCCGGCGAGGGGAACGGGACACGGAAGGCGACATTGAATGCCGGATCTGGTGGCCACCGCGGTCGGTGTGGCCAGCGGCGGGGGGTAGGAGCGTGGCTAGCCTAGTAGAGCGTCATGCGTTCCACCATCTCCGATAATTTCATAGTAACTTGCCATGAACCCCTGACATTGGTTAGGATCCTTTGTTGTAGTGCACCGTGCAGTATAGTCGTTGTCGTGTAGACCCGGCCCCATGTGTCATCAGCTCTACATCACTGTATAACACTGCGGAGGATACATGTGTTGTGTGTTTTGAAATGAAACTTTGCTGTGATTATATTATGATTTATCTATGAAATAAATAAATAAATAGTGACATCTTAATGTTGCCATTGTTAGTTGGTAGCACGACACGACCAATAGCATCACAAGTCTTGGATTAACATGATCTTGAGTTGTGCAAAATCTGTCAAGTTTCTATCCGATTTAATAATGGATTATCCGATTTTTTCAGACCGTGCAGAGGCCTCTGGCTGGGAGATCCGCTATCACCAGTGGTGCATTTAGGGGTTGGGTCGTGGGGGGCATGACCCTCACAAACAATTTGCAAAACTTTTTTTACTAGTGCATTGATATGTATATTCTGTACTTCATTAGCTATTTGTAATGTGTTTTGACAAAAAAATGTTACCGTTTGTAATGTTGCCCCCACGTTGGTCAAGTTCTAGGTTCGCCACTGGTTATCACCCTATTTGTTTCTATTTTGCATGGAAGGTTTTTAGGCTCTCCTAAGAAAATGTCAGTAGGAACAACAAATAAAAGGGGTGATGTTCGGGAGGGACGGCCCTCACGTTACACATCTTATTTTTGTTGATGATAGCATTGTTTTTATGGAAGCGGAGGATGATAGTGTGATTCAGCTGAGTAGTATCTTCGAAAAGTATGAGCAAGCATCTAGACAAAATGTCTGACGATGACATGTGCCTAGGGAAGGGTCTTAGACCTGACCTAGACACCCTACCCAAGGACACTGCCCTAAAGTCAAAGACATTCAAAGTCCAACAAAGCGTACCGACTGAAATCACCTTGAAGTATAATCCACTCGACAGAAGATTCCACTCGGATACCCCAATTACACTCAACCACTATAGAGTCACTCGACCATACGAAGAACCACTCGGAGTACAGAAGATCTAAAGCCACCTCAGGAGGGCAACGGTCAGGCGTTCACTCTGTAGTTATAAAGATCATTAATAGCTGGCGTTACCAGTAACACATATGTCTTAACTCACATTGAACCCTGTGTAACTAAGGGCTGCGAGGGTCCTAGCACACTCTATATAAGCCACCCCCTCCTCAGGCACAAGGGTTCGCACCCCCTTAACTCCATGCATAATCCAGTCGACAAGCCTCCGGGCACCGAGATGTAGGGTTGTTACCTCCTCCGAGAGGGGCCTAAACTCATAAACTTGCGTGTACAACCTCACCGTAGCTAGGACCTCGCCTCCTCCTACATACCCCTATTCTTACTGTCAAACTCATTCGCACGACAGTTGGCACCCACCATGGGGCAGGCGTCTGAGAGACTTTCGGTGAGGTTGCAAATTTCGTTTCTCCATCAACATGGTTTCCGGCAGTGGTTTGGCTTTGGGCCGCGAGATCCGTCTCGGCGTGCTCATCTTCATGGCCGACGACTCCGCCTGACTCCAAGAAGCTCCCCTTGACGTTGAGGCCCTTCTCGCCCATGGGGTGGTGCACTTCCATGCGCATTCCTGCGACGTCCTTCTTCATCGGCCGTCGACCCAGTATCGGTCGGCTCCCGTTGCGTCCCCAGGCCGTTGCAAGCGGTCCGGCCGTTCGCGCCTCCAGCGTTGGGTAAAGCACGCGGTGGCTCGTCAATCGACCACCCTTCAAGTCACGGCAATCAAGCCCGACGAATCCCTTTACGATCTATTTGATCTGCCGACTTGCCATTCAGATTCGCTTTCCGAGTGCGAAAGCAACGATCCGATGGCAGAAGTCCTTATGGTCGACTCCCAACAAAGTCCGCCCGGATTTTGCGCAGCGGTGGCGGTGGCGGCATCGGCCCGTCACAAGATCATGACGAGTACATCCTCGAAGACCTCACTATGGAGCAGAGGGAAGAGCTGCATTGTCGCAATGTCCATGCGCTCCAGACCCCCACCATTGGGGAGACCTCCGAGGCTCAGGCCTTGGAGGCTGCACGCTTGGCCACCTTGGCTGAGCGCATGTGTTTGGAGAATCTGCAGAAGGCACTCAATGAATGCGCTCGTCAGCGGATCCTCGAATCCAGTCGACGTGCGCGACAGCTGTTTCCGACTGAGACTCAGGTATACCACACTCGATCCAAAATGTTACAGCAATAGCACGCATAGCAGAGTCAATTCAACCGTCATGTTCAGAAGCTGGTAGAGGCTTGCTGCTGATCCGAGCATTGCTTAGAGCCGCTGGGGAACATAACTCTGCTGTCTTCCAGTCACGTAACAGAATTCATAGGTCAGTGGTTGCAGACATAGTTCAGTCAGCGCATAGTTCGAGGTCGCCCCGGTGGCGTGAGGATCATGGTCCCCGCGAGGATCAGTACCTGGGATGAGGACACGGACAGTATGATCATCAGTTTCCCCATGATGACCATTGTTGAGTGCCTACGCCCCCTCCAAGGGGCGGGTCGTACGCGCCCCGGAAGTATGATGATAGGCACCCGTATGGTGACAAACGGAGAGCCCTAGTCGACCCAAGAGAGCCGGGGTTCGATGCGAGATCACTCCTTGTGCAAGGTTTGGTCGACAGAGGCCGAGCAAACAGAGAAGGGTAAGACAAAAATCACCCAACTGGGAGCAGAGCATTTGTTTCTGGGCCTGAGTGTTTCAGTATGGACATCCGATCGACTGAGATCCCTCCCAACTTTAGGTTGGCTACAGGCGTGAGCAAGTCCACTGGAGAGTCACAGTCGAACACTTGGCTAGAGGATTAATGAAAGGCTTTGCAGATTGGTGGAGGCAATGATGATGTAGCCATGAAGCACCTCCCCCTGATGCTTGAGGGTTCTGCCAGAGCCTGGTTGACTCAGTTGGCCCCTGGGAGTATTTTCTGCTAGGATGACTTGGCCCGAGTGTTCATCAAAACATTCGAGGGCACCTGCAAGTGACCTGCTGGGCTGACTGAACTGCAACACTGCATTCAGAAGTCGAATGAAACTTTGAGAGACTTCATCCAGAGTTGGACTACCCTTCATCATACGGTAGGAAATGTGTCAGATCACCAGGCGGTTTGCACCTTCAAGGAGGATGTCCGGTACAGAGAGCTCACACTGAAATTCGGTCGTTTCGGAGACATGACTCTGAACCGAATGATGGAAATAGACACTTGGTATGCTAATGGCGAAGAGGAGGACCGACTCCACAGTGGCAAGGGAAAACTAGTCGTCCAGGATTTTGGGGCTGGAAATTCCAGTCGGAAGCAAAAGCGTAAAGCTGAACCTATAGGTCCTGCTGAGGCTGCAGTCCTGAATGCACAAGGGAAATTTAAAGGAAAACCCAAACCATAGTGGAAATCCAAGAATGTGAAGGATCAGTCAGGCCAAGATGTTCTGAATTTTTCATGTTACATTCACACGAAGAAAGACGAAGAGGGTAACTTGATTCAACCCAAACATACCACTCGGCAGTGTCGACTCCTGATTCAGAGCTTCCGCGAGGACCAGCCCAGTGAGAAGGAATCTGATAAGGAGGAATAAATGGAGGAAGATGATGGTTACCCTCAGGTCAATGCTACCTTGATGATTTTTGCTGACGTAGAGAGAAAAAGCCGATTTAAAGTCATTAACAAGGAAGTGAATATGGTTGCTCTAGCAACTACGACGTACTTGAGGTGGTCGAAGACTCCCATTACATTTGACCAGTCAGATCACCCAGCACTCGTGGCCACCCCTGGGTGGGAAGCGTTGGTGGACGACCCAGTTGTTGGGGGCACCCAACTGACTAAAGTCCTTATGGGCGGCAGTGGATTGAACATTCTATATGCTGAGACCCTCCAAGGAATGGGCATCCTGATGTCCAAACTCAGCGAAAGTCATATGCAGCACGGTGTCATTCCTGGAAAAAAGGCAAAGTCATTCAGGCAGATCGCTCTGGATGTACTTTTCAGTGATTCCAAAAATTACCGCAAGGAAAACTTGACGTTTGAGGTGGTGGATTTCCACAATGCTTATCATGCCATTCTAGGCAGGACCGCGTATGCTCGTTTCATGGCTCGACCGTGTTACGTATATATCAAGTTGAAGATGCCTGGTCCCAAAGGTATGATCACAGTCACAGGAAATAGATAGAGAGCAGAAGAGTGCCTTCAGAAGGGCTGCAAGATTGCCGATGAGCAGATGGCAGCAGTGGAGATGCAGGAATATCAAAAAAATGCAGATCTGAGTGATTTGCTGCGGTCCAAGAAACCCGCCTCAGAGTCCGCATTTCAGTCGGCCGGTGAGACCAAGCCTGTTCATATCCACCCAGAAGACCCCACTTCAGCTCCGACTCACATCTCAACAACACTCGACAGCAAATAGAAAGCCACGCTCATCCAGTTCCGCCGTGAGAATTGGGACATCTTCGCATGGAAACCATCTACCACGCCAGGTGTACCCAGGGGGCTGGCTGAGCACCGTCTGCGCGTCGACCCGAAAGCAAAACGAGTGAAAGAGCATCTTTGACAGTCCGTCGCGGAAAAGAGAAAGGCGATTGGCGAGGAAGTGGCTCTGTTTAGCAGCTGAGTTCATTCGTGAGATTTCCCACTCCGAGTGGCTCGCCAACGTCGTCATGGTCCCTAAGAAAGATGATTCACTTCGTATGTGTATCGACTTCAAGCATATCAATCGGACTGCCCGAAAGATCATTTTCCTCTCCCCCGCATCGATCAGATTGTCGACTCGACTGCGGGGTGCGAGTGTTTGTTCTTTTTGGATGCATATTCCAGGTACCATCAGATCTGACTGTATGGACCCAATGAAATAAAAACGACCTCCATCACCCCATTTGGGTGTTTTTGCTATGATATCATGCCTTTTGTCCTCAAGAATGCTGACGCCATGTTCATGCGCATGATTCAGAAGTGCATGCTCACTCAAATCAGTCCGAATGTGGAAGCATACATGGACGATATCATGGTCAAGTCACACAAGAGTTCCGACCTGCTGACTGACCTTGCTGAAACATTTGCCAACCTAGGAAGATATGACATCAAGCTTAATCCGTCCAAGTGCATATTCAGAGTCCCTGGAGGGAAGTTGCTTGGTTTTCTTGTTTCCAAACGTGGAATCGACGCGAACCTAGAAAATATTGGAGCAATTCTTCGAATGAAATGCCATGTGCGTGTGCATGATGTTCAGAAGCTCACGGGTTGTTTGGTTGCATTGAGTCGATCCATTTCTCATCTCGGTGAAAAGGCATTACCTCTTTACCAACTGATGAAAAAGTCTGATACATTCAACTGGACTCCTGAAGCAGAAGCAGCGTTTGTAGAGCTCAAAGCCCTGCTTTCCACCTAGCCAGTGCTGAAGGAAATATGCCCTAGAGGCAATAATAAAGTTATTATTTATTTCCTTATTTCATGATAAATGTTTATTATTCATGCTAGAATTGTATTAACCGGAAACATGATACATGTGTGAATACATAGACAAACTAAGTGTCACTAGTATGCCTCTACTTGATTAGCTCGTTTATCAAAGATGGTTATGTTTCCTAGCCATGGACGAAAGAGTTGTCATTTGATTAACGGGATCACATCATTGGGAGAATGATGTGATTGACTTGACCCATTCCGTTAGCTAAGCACTTGATCGTTTAGTATGTTGCTATTGCTTTCTTCATGACTTATACATGCTCCTATGACTATGAGATTATGCAACTCCCGTTTGCCGTAGGAACACTTTGTGTGCTACCAAACATCACAACGTAACTGGATGATTATAAAGGAGCTCTACAGGTGTCTCCGAAGGTACATGTTGGGTTGGCGTATTTCAAGATTAGGATTTGTCACTCCGATTATCGGAGAGCTATCTCTGGGCCCTCTAGGTAATGCACATCACTATAAGCCTTGCAAGCAATGTGACTAATGATTTAGTTGCGGGATGATGTATTACGGAACGAGTAAAGAGACTTACTGATAACGATATTGAACTAGGTATTGGATACCGACAATCAAATCTCGGGCAAGTAACATACTGATGACAAAGGGAACAACGTATGTTGTTATGCGGTTTGACCGATAAAGATCTTCGTAGAATATGTAGGAGCCAATATGATCATCCAGGTTCCGCTATTGGTTATTGACCGGAAACGGTTCTTTGTCATGTGTACATAGTTCTCGAACCCATAGGGTCCGCACGCTTAAGGTTTCGATGACAGTTATATTATGAGTTTATGAGTTTTGATGTACCGAAGGAGTTCAGAGTCCCGAATGAGATCGGGGACATGACGAGGAGTCTCGAAGTGGTCGAGACATAAAGATCGATATATTGGACGACTATATTCGGACTTCGGAAAGGTTCTGAGTGATTCGGATATTTTTCGGAGTACCGGAGAGTTACGGGAATTCGCCGGGGAGTATATGGGCCTTATTGGGCCATACGGGAATAGAGGAGACATGTCAAAAGGAAGGAGGCCTGCGCCTCCCCTCTGGTCCGAATTGGACAAGGGGCGCAGCCCCCTTTTCCTTTTTCCTCTTTCCCCTTCTCCTACTCCAACAAGGAAGGAGGGAGTCCTACTCCCGGTGGGAGTAGGACTCCCCTTGTCGCGCCCCCTCCTACACCGGCCGCCCCCTCCCCCTTGCTCCTTTATATACGGGGGCAGGGGGGCACCTCTAGACACAACAACAATTGATCCCTTGGATCTCTTAGCCATGTGCGGTGCCCCCCTCCACCATAGTCCACCTCGATAATATCGTAGCGGTGCTTAGGCGAAGCCCTGTGACGGTAGAACATCAAGATCGTCACCATGCCGTCGTGCTGACGGAACTCTCCCTCGACACTCGGCTGGATCGGAATTCGAGGGACGTCATCGAGCTGAACATGTGCTAGAACTCGGAGGTGCCGTAGTTTCGGTGCTTGATCGGTCGGGCCGTGAAGACATACGACTACATCAACCGCGTTGTTCTAACGCTTACGCTTTCGGTCTACGAGGGTACGTAGACAACACTCTCCCCTCTCGTTGCTATGCATCACCATGATCTTGCGTGTGCGTAGGATTTTTTTTGAAATTACTACGTTCCCAACAGTGGTATCAGAGCCTAGGTTTTATGCGTAGATGTTATATGCACGAGTAGAACACAAGTGAGTTGTGGGCGATACAAGTCATACTGCTTACCAGCATGTCATACTTTGGTTCGGCGGTATTGTTGGATGAAGCGGCCGAACCGACATTACACGTACGCTTACGTGAGACTGGTTCTACCGACATGCTTTGCACACAGGTGGTTGGCGGGTGTCTGTTTCTCCAACTTTAGTTGAACCGAGTGTGGCTACGTCCGGTCCTTGTGAAGGTTAAAACAACACTAACTTGACGAACTATCGTTGTGGTTTTGATGCGTAGGTAAGAACGGTTCTTGCTCAGCCCGTAGCAGCCACGTAAAATTTGCAACAACAAAGTAGAGGACGTCTAACTTGTTTTTGCAGGGCATGTTGTGATGTGATATGGTTAAGACGTGATGCTATATTTTATTGTATGAGATGATCATGTTTTGTAACCGAAGTTATCGGCAACTGGCAGGAGCCATATGGTTGTCGCTTTATTGTATGAAATGCAAACGCCCTGTAATTGCTTTACTTTATCTCTAAGCGGTAGCGATAGTCGTAGAAGCAATAGATGGTGTAATGACAACGATGCTACGATGGAGATCAAGGTGTCGCACCGGTGACGATGGTGATCATGATGGTGCTTCGGAGATGGAGATCACAAGCACAAGATGATGATGGCCATATCATATCACTTATATTGATTGCATGTGATGTTTATCCTTTATGCATCTTATCTTGCTTTTATTGACGGTAGCATTTGAAGATGATCTCTCACTAATTATCAAGAAGTGTTCTCCCAGAGTATGCACCGTTGCGAAAGTTCTTCGTGCTGAGACACCACGTGATGATCGGGTGTGATAGGCTCTACGTTCAAATACAACGGGTGCAAAACAGTTGCACACGCGGAATACTCAGGTTAAACTTGACGAGCCTAGAATATACAGATATGGCCTCGGAACACGAAGACCGAAAGGTCAAACATGAATCATATAGTAGATATGATCAACATAGTGATGTTCACCATTGAAAACTACTCCATCTCACGTGATGATCAGACATGGTTTAGTTGATTTGGATCATGTGATCACTTAGATGACTAGAGAGATGTCTGTCTAAGTGGGAGTTCTTTAGTAATATGATTAATTGAACTTAAATTTATCATGAACTTAGTCCTGGTAGTATTTTGCAAATTATGTTGTAGATCAATAGCTCGCGTTGTTGCTTCCCTATGTTTTTGCTTCCCTATGTTTTTATATGTTTTCCTAGAGAAAACTAAGTTGAAAAATGTTAGTAGCAATGATGCGGACTTGGTCCATGATCTGAGGTTTATCCTCATTGCTGCACAGAAGAATTATGTCCTTGATGCACCGCTAGGTGACAGACGTATTGCAGGAGTAGATGCAGACGTTATGAACGTTTGGCTAGCTCAATGTGATGACTACTTGATAGTTTTGTGCACCATTTTTTATGGCTTAGAACCGGGACTACAAAAACGTTTTTGAAATGTCATGGAACATATAAGATGTTTCAAGAGATGAAATTGGTATTTCAGACTCATGCCCGTGTCAAGAGGTATGAGACCTCTAACAAATACTTCGCCTAAAAGATGGAGGAGAATTGCTCAACTAGTGAGGAAGTACTTAGATTGTCTGAGTACTATAATCGCTTGAATCAAGTGGGAGTTAATCTTCCAGATAAGATAGTGACTGGTAGAGTTCTCTAGTCACCATCACCAAGTTACTAGAACTTCGTGATGAACTATAATGCAAGGGATGACGAAAACGATTCCCGAGCTCTTTGTGATGCTGAAATCGACGAAGGTAGAAATCAAGAAAAGAGCATCAAGTGTTGATGATTGACAAGACCACTAGTTTCAAGAAAAGGGCAAAGGAAAATAAAGGGAACTTCAAGTAGAATGGCAAGCAAGTTGTCACTCCCACGAAGAAGCCCAAAGCGGGACCAAAGCCTGAACTGAGTGCTTACACTGCAAAGGAAATGGTCACTAGAAGCGGAAATGCCCTGGATATTTGGTGGCTAAGAAGGATGGCAAAGTGAACAAGGGTATATTTGATATACATATTATTGATGCGTACCTTACTAGTGTTTATAGTAGCCCCTGAGTATTTGATACTTGTTCGGTTGCTAAAAATTAGTAACTCGAAACAGGAGTTACAGAATAAAGAAAGACTAGTTAAGGGTGAAGTGAAGATGTATGTTGGAAGTGGTTCCAAGATTGATATGATCATGATCGCACACTCCCTATACTTTCGACAAGTTCAAGGGGTTGACTACGATGAGACTTTCTCACCCGTAGCGATGCTTAAGTCTGTCCGAATCATGTTAGCGATTACCGCATTTTATGATTATGAAATATGGCAAATGGATGTCAAAACTGCATTCCTGAATGGATTTCTGGAAGAAGAGTTGTATATGATGCAACTAGAAGGTTTTGTCGATCCAAAAGGTGCTAACAAAGTGTGCAAGCTCTAGCGATCCATTTATGGACTGGTGCAAGCCTCTCGGAGTTGGAATAAGCGCTTTGATAGTGTAAATTAAGCATATAGTTTTATACAGACTTTTGGAGAAGCCTGTATTTACAAGAAAGTGAGTGGGAGCTCTGTAGCATTCCTGATATTATATGTGCAAGACATATTGTTGATTGGAAATGATATAGAATTTCTGGATAGCATAAAAGGAAACTTGAATAAAAGTTTTTCAAAGAAAGACCTCGGTAAAGCTGCTTACACATTGAGCATCAAGATCTATATAGATAGATCAAGATGCTTGATAAGATTTTTCAATGAGTACATACCTTGATAAGATTTTGAAGTAGTTCAAAATGGAACAGTCACAGAAGGTGTCCTTGACTGTGTTGCAAGGTGTGAAGTTGAGTAAGACTCAAAACCCGACCATGGTAGAAAATAGAAAGAGAATGAAAAATCATTCCCTATGCCTCAGTCATAGGTTCTATAAAGTATGTTATGCTATGGACCAGACCTATTGTATACTCTGCCCTAGTTTGGCAAGGGAGTACAATAGTGATCTAAGAGTAGATCACCGAACAGCGGTTAAGAATATCCTTAGTGAGGACTAAGGAGATGTTTCTCGATTATGGAGGTGATAAAAGAGTTCCTCGTAAAAGTTACATCATTGCAAACTTTTACACTGATCCAGATGACTCTAAGTTGCAATCTGGATACATATTGAAAGTGGGAGCAATTAGCTAGAGTAGCTCCGTGCAGAGCATTGTAGACATAGAATATTTGCAAAATACATATGACTCTGTATGTGATAGACCCGTTGACTAAACTTCTCTCACGAGAAAAACATGATCATACCTTAGTACTCTTTGGGTGTTAATCACATAGCAATGTGAACTAGATTGTTGACTCTAGTAAACCCTTTGGGTGTTGGTCACATGACGATGTGAACTATAGGTGTTAATCATATACAGATATGAATATTGGTGTTAAATCACATGATGATGTGAACTTGATTATTGACTCTAGTGCAAGTGGGAGACGGAAGGAAATATGCCCTAGAGGCAATAATAAAGTTATTATTTATTTCCTTATTTCATGATAAATGTTTATTATTCATGCTAGAATTGTATTAACCGGAAACATGATACATGTGTGAATACATAGACAAATTAAGTGTCACTAGTATGCCTCTACTTGACTAGCTCGTTTATCAAAGATGGTTATGTTTCCTAGCCATGGACAAAAGAGTTGTCATTTGATTAACGGGATCACATCATTGGGAGAATGATATGATTGACTTGACCCATTCCGTTAGCTTAGCACTTGATCGTTTAGTATGTTGCTATTGCTTTCTTCATGACTTATACATGTTCCAATGACTATGAGATTATGCAACTCCCGTTTACCGGAGGGACACTTTGTGTGCTACCAAACGTCACAACGTAACTGGGTTATTATAAAGGAGCTCTACAGGTGTCTCCAAAGGTACATGTTGGGTTGGCGTATTTTGAGATTAGGATTTGTCACTCCGATTGTCACAGAGGTATCTATGGGCCCTCTCGGTAATGCACATCACTATAAGCCTTGCAAGCAATGTGACTAATGAGTTAGTTGCGAGATGATGTATTACGGAACGAGTAAAGAGACTTGCCAGTAATGAGATTGAACTAGGTATTGGATACCGACGATCAAATCTCGGGCAAGTAACATACCGATGACAAAGGGAACAACGTATGCTGTTATGCGGTTTGACCGATAAAGATCTTCGTAGAATATGTAGGAGCCAATATGAGCATGCAGGTTCCTCTATTGGTTATTGACCGGAAACGGTTCTCGGTCATGTCTACATAGTTCTTGAACCCGTAGGGTCCGCACGCTTAAGGTTTCGATGACAGTTATATTATGAGTTTATGAGTTTTGATGTACCGAAGGAGTTCGGAGTCCCAAATAAGATCTGGGACATGACGAGGAGTCTCGAAATGGTCGAGACGTAAAGATCGATATATTGGACGACTATATTCGGACTTCAGAAAGGTTCCGAGTGATTCGGATATTTTTCGGAGTACCGGAGAGTTACGGGAATTCGCCGGGGAGTATATGGGCCTTATTGGGCCATACGGGAATAGAGGAGACATGCCAAAAGGAAGGAGGCCTGCTGTCGGTGTCAAAACCGGCGGATCTCGGGTAGGGGGTCCCGAACTGTGCGTCTAGGCGGATGGTAACAGGAGACAAGGGACACGATGTTTTACCCAGGTTCGGGCCCTCTTGATGGAGGTAAAACCCTACGTCCTGCTTGATTGATATTGATATTGTGGATGTTTACAAGAGTGGATCTACCACGAGATCAAGGAGGCTAAACCCTAGAAGCTAGCCTATGGTATGATTGTAAGGGTTGTTGTTGTTCTACGGACTAGAGCCATCCGGTTTATATAGACACCGGAGAGGGCTAGGGTTACATAGAGTCGGTTACAATGGTAGGAGATCTACGTATCCGTATCGCCAAGCTTGCCTTCCACGCCAAGGAAAGTCCCATCCGGACACGGGACGAAGTCTTCAATCTTGTATCTTCATAGTCTTGGAGTCCGGTCGATGATGATAGTACGGCTGATGATGGTAGTCCGGCTATCCGGACACCCCCTAATCCAGGACTCCCTCAGTAGCCCCTGAACCAGGCTTCAATGACGATAAGTCCGGCGCGTATATTGCTTGGCATTGCAAGGCGGGTTCCTCCTCCGAATGATAGAAGATTGTGAACACCAGGATAGTGTCCGGCTCTGCAAAATAAATTCCACATTCCACCGTAGAGAGAATAATATATACACAAGTTCAATCTGCTGACGTTTTTTGTGGCATGACGTCACGCCACTACCAAGCCATTACTTGAATCGTTTTTTACTCTACCACCTCAGTGCATTTAGCGAAGCGGTTTCCTTGGCACGTCTGGTCGAAGCAGAGATCGTGTTCCCCCTTAATCCAGGATTCTCATCAATACGGACGTGGGTAACCCAACCGCGCCATTGATGGTGACGCTTGGGGGATAAGCGAGTTTTACCAGGCCGGTGGGGGACGCGTAGACTTCGCCCACCCATATAAGGGACAAGGATTCACCTTGTCACCTACGCCTTCTTCCTCCTTTGCTTATCCATCTCCGCGCACTCGAGCTCCAGCGCCCAAGCCCGCACATCTCATCTCAACCTTCCCCAGTCATGTCTGGAGCGGGAGGCAAGTGGATGACCTCCTCCGTTACGAAGGAGCACATCGAAAGACCGCGCAGCGCCGGCTACCTGTCCGGCGACATTGCGCACCGGCTGCCCGACGAGGGGAAGCTCATCCCCACCCCCAGGCCCCATGAGAGGGTCGTTTTTCTTCCCCACTTCCTCCGCGGACTGGGCTTTCCACTTCACCCCTTTGTCCGGGGGCTCATGTTCTACTACGGCCTGGATTTCCATGATCTGGCGCCGAACTTCATCCTCAACATCTCGGCGTTTATCATCGTGTGTGAGGCCTTCCTCTGCATCCAGCCCCACTTCGGCTTGTGGCTCAAGACCTTCAATGTCAAGCCGAAGGTAGTGAAGGGCACTCAAGCAGAGTGCGGAGGCGCCATGTTGGGCAAGATGCCCAACGTCCTTTGGTTCGAAGGGGCCTTCGTGGAATCCGTCAAGGGGTGGAAATCGGGGTGGTTCTATATCACCGAGCCGCGCGACCCTACGTGGGCGGTGGCCCCTGAGTTCAGATCTGGTATCCCCACGCAGCTCACCTCCTGGAAAGAGAAGGGCTTGCTGTGGGGTAGTTCGGAGGAGCTGACGGGACTCCAAGCCTGTATCCAGAAGCTGGTAAAGAAGCTCAGGCTGGTTAACGTGGTCCAAGTCATGCTCGTCCGCTGGATTCTCCCATGCCAGGAGCGGGCATTCAATCTGTGGGAGTTCAATCCGGAACAGCACCAGGCGCTGAGCGGGCTCTTCGACACGATGTACGAAGGCGCCTGGAGGGTGCTGTTTAAGGGCGCCGAAGCCCCCGCATCCGCGACTGAAGACCGCGGATTTCGCTCGCAGTGCCAAGCCGACGAGGTAAGTGATTCTACCCCTTTATGGGACACTTGATTTTCATAGTTTGACTCTATGCGGGTTTTAATTTCCCCTTTTCCTTTGACAGGACTGGATGAGGAAGGCGGAGCAGATTATCTGCCCGGCTCCTATGCCAGAAAACCCAGTAGACGCCCCTCTAGCGAGGCTGCTGGTTCCGGCACCGCACGTGGTGCCGGAGAAGAAGGCCGAGAAGGAGGCCACGGGTGCTCGAAAGAGTTCCCGTTTTCAGGTGTCCGACGACTCCGGGGCGGACTCCTCCCCCAAAAACGAGGAGAAGAAAGAGGACTCTCTCCCAGAGGAGGGAGAGAGGAAGAGGAAGGCTTCCCCAACAGGGGAGGCCGAAGGGTCCAAGAGGGTAAGGACTATTCCCCCGGACAGCTCCGCCAACATCAACGTTGGCGAGGAAGAATGGCCTTCAAGGGCCAGGCCTCCGGCGAGATCGTAAGTATCCGGATTCCTGAATGATTTATAATTTCTTTTTCTGCGTCACATAGTGTCATTCTAATGCCGCATGCTGCCTGTAGTCCGGCCAATGATGATCTCCCCGCTTCATCGAGCGGGTCGTTGGCTCCGTCGGATGTAGACTCCATCCCGACTGCCTCCACCCCTCGCAACACCGAGGACGCCGAGGTGGGATCCCAAGAAGGGACCCATCAGGGGGAGGCTCCGGAGGCGCCACAAGGCGGCCTCCCGGACTTTGCGCCGGACTCCGCATCAGAACCCGCAGTGGTTCCGGAGTCCGGCCGGCGGCCCCTTCGCACGAAGGGCAAGACCGTGATGCCGGCATCTTCCGTCCAACCGGAGGCGCCGGACAATTTGTCGGAGGCGCTGCAGAGCGCTTCCATCGAGGAAGAACACCGCACTATTATGAGTGCGGTGATTCAGAAGGTACAGCTTGCCAAGAGCGGGCTGACCGAAGCCTGCAGCAGTCTTCTATCAGGCTTTGAGGTAAGAAGTTAAAAATATGCAATGTAATACCGCATAGACAGTATCCCCTGATGCTCGGTTCGGTGTTCGGAAAGAAAAACCGGACTGAGGATCTGAAAGAAAAGAAGATATACGCAGGGTTGCTAAAAAATTATGTCAATATGGGTTGCAGGCTGCGCTGCTGACCTCTGCCGCACTGACTGCGGAGGTCTGTGCTTTGAAGCAGGAGCTCGAGCGGTCCGAGCAAGAGCTCGGCCGCGCCAAGAAGCAGCTCCAGGACAAAGAAGGTGAGTAACACCACTTTGAACTTGTACCTTACAGAAAAGGATTTAGGTTGCAACAAAAAATAACAAGGATAACATGGGTACTCCAGGGGCCACGAACGAGGTGGCGACCCTGAAGGAGGCCGTGTCCGCGGCCGAACGCAATGCGGCCGCGGAACGGGCAGAGCGAGAAAAGCAGGAGGCGCGGGTGGCGGTGGTTCGGCAAGAGCTCCAGGCTCTCATGGAAAAGCATGAGAGTTTGGAGCGTGACTCAAAGACTTAAGAGTCCGAGCTTGCCTCGGCTCTCGAAAGTGCCAAAACTGCCAAGGCCGATGCCCATAAGTCCCTTCAGGAGATTGAGTTGGTGAGGAAGATAGCGGCGGGTAAGGCATTTTTCATGCAAAGCAAGCATGTGAATGTAAATTACGTGTTACTTACCCGAATTCGGAGCTCTCCAGGGGCGTTTGCAGATCTGCCTCGCAGCGTTTCTGATGCCGCCGCATTCTACCGAGCCGAGGAGGGGAGCTCAACGGAGAAGGTCTTCTGGTCTCAGTATGCTGAGGCCGGCCATTCGGTGCCCCCTAGCGACCAGCTAAAGCAGCTGGTCGAGCTCCACAAGGTGGCCGAGCAGGCCATGAAGGGCCTCATAGTCCGGCTGTGGCCTGGAGAGGCCATGCCTGGGAGCTACTTCGGCCTCGTGTGACGGTTGGTGGATGCGTGCCCCTAGGTGGAGGTTATCAAGCGCTCCGCCTGTATTGAAGGTGCTCATCGGGCCCTTGCCCGCACAAAGGTGCATTGGGGCAAGCTAGATGCGGAGAAGATAATCACTGACGCGCCACCAGCGGGCAAGGAATATCGTACGCCCAAGATGTATTATAAGACTGTTCTGAAGGGTGCCCGCAAGATTGCGGATGAGTGCCCCAGGGATGTAATTATTGAGTAAATTTGCAATGTGTTATCCTGTGCGCTGAAAACTTTGTTCATATGCGCTAAGGTACGCTTGTTAATTTAAAATATTACCTTCTGTGCGGCCGTTTATTAAATCTAAGAGATGGCAAGTCGTCGGCTTCAGCCCCCATGCCACGAGTGCTGGGGTGTCCGGGATAAACTTGAGCACTCTTGTTCCCATTTTTGGGTCCATCTAGGGAGGCGCTCAACACAACGAACAAGGCAACCGGACTTATAGTGCTTGAACACTCTCACTTAGCCATAGAATTCTATAATTTTAAATTTCGGCGAAGCCCCTAGTATTCGGAAGACCGAATTCGGGGCGCTATCCACGCCTTCGTCGGACATTATCCGGTACTTCGCTCGAAGCAGCGTAGGTCTTTAAGGACCCAAAAAGACCTCTCGAACAGCGACCAGTCTCTCGCCTTATCATGACAGTCAGTTTTAGCTTTCTCCACTGAGGCATTAACCCGGCTCAACCGGGGCGCAATCGTAGTGGTTCTCCCAGTACTACCTTAGCCGATAGAACGGAACGTAAGGTGCCAAACTTGGGAGCCGGGCAAACCCAACTATTGACCCAAGATATGATTCGGAGCTGATTCATATAATGCTATAAGTTCGGGGTGCCGCACTTGTGAAAGTGTTCGGACTTTATCACACCATAATGCGGGGAACATAAGCCCCTGGTGTATTTGGCCGTACCAAAATGTACGGATGCAACATGTCGTAAATGAACATATATATATAAGGTAATGCAATTATGGGCAAAAAGTGCTGCATTTTATTCGAGAAGATATGCTATGAGTGCGGAATGATACAAATAGTGCGGAAAGCAAGGGATTGGACGAATTAAAGGCGTCTCCCTCCAGGGGTAGGCCGCGGAATGGTGTATTTAACAAATTTAATGCTCGTAATGGAGACCACCTGAGTGTTCGTCGCAGCCTTTGTCCCTCCCTGGCTGTTGCATCATGAGTTCGGCAGGTTCGCCGCCGGACATAGTTCTGTATAAAAAAGAGAGAAATAAAAGATAAAAAGAGCGACACACTTGGGAGCCCCTGGTGTGGTCGAACCGCACTCTGGGTCTGTTGTGGTTGTGCCTCTCCCCCTATGCCTATGGTATCTCCAGGGCGTAATTATGTACGCGGAGAGTTTGTCTTACAATTGTGCGAGGGCTGGGGTTGAGGCCGCATTGCTACGCGTGCTCGGAACGTGCCAGGTGGTTTTGGTTGATGTTGCTCCAGGCGCGTTTGGCCGTGTCCGGTCGTTTAACGGCCGGACTCGAAAATTGCCTTAAAAGGCTACTCTGTACTTCTGCCGCGAGAGCCGCTGTATGTTCCTCCGTTCGGAGGGAGCATTCCGTGTTTCCATTGACCGTGATGACTCCATGAGGGCCTGGCATCTTGAGCTTAAGGTATGCATAATGCGGCACCGTGTTGAATTTTGCGAACGCGGTTCGTCCGAGCAGAGCGTGATAGCCACTGCGGAATGGGACTATGTCGAAGATTAACTCCTCGGTTCGGAAATTATCCGGGGATCCGAAGACCACTTCCAGTGTAACTGAGCCTGTACAACTGGCCTCGACACCTGGTATGACGCCTTTGAAGGTTGTCTTTGTAGGTTTAATCCTTGAAGGGTCTATGCTCATCTTGCGCACTGTATCCTGATAAAGCAGGTTCAGGATACTGCCGCCGTCCATCAGGACTCTCGTGAGGTGAAATCCATCGACGATTGGGTCTAAGACCAATGCGGCGAATCCGCCATGGCGGATACTGGTCGGATGGTCTCTTCGATCGAAAGTGATCGGGCAAGAGGACCATGGGTTGAATTTTGGGGCGACTGGCTCCATCACGTATACGTCCCTTAGTGCACGCTTCCGCTCCCTCTTGGGTATATGCGTTGCGTATATCATGTTTACCGTCCGAACTTGAGGGGTGAATCCCTTTTGTCCTCTATTGTTCGGCGGCCGGGTCTCTTCCTCGTCATCACTGTGTAGCCCCTTGTCATTGTTTTCGGCGATTAATTTGCCTGCCTGCTTGAATACCCAACAATCTCTGTTGGTGTGATTAGCTGGCTTTTCGGGGGTTCCATGTATTTGACAGGAGCGGTCGAGTATTCGGTCCAAATTGGACGGGCCCGGAGTGGTTCTTTTGAATGCCTTCTTCCGTTGACCGGGCTTGGAGCCTCGGAATCCGGCGTTGACTGCCGTATCCTCATTGCTGTCGCCGTTAATGCGGCGTTTGTTTTTGTTTTGACGCGACCTGCCATTGTGGTCCTTGGTATCCGGACTGCCAGCATTTTTGCTGAGGTTGTTGCTGCGAGTTAGCCAGTTATCCTCTCCTGCACAGAAGCGGGTCATGAGTGATGTGAGGGCTGCCATGGATTTTGGCTTTTCCTGTCCTAGGTGCCGGGCCAGCCACTCGTCGCGGATGTTATGTTTGAAGGCAGCGAGGGCCTCTGCGTCCGGACAGTCGATGATTTGATTTTTCTTTGTTAAGAACCGTGTCCAGAATTGCCTGGCCAATTCGTCTGGCTGCTGGATTATGTGGCTTAGGTCATCTGCGTCCGGTGGTCGAACATACGTGCCCTGGAAATTGTCGAGGAATGTGGCTTCCAGGTCTTCCCAGCATCCAATTGACTCTGCGGGCAGGCTGTTAAGCTAATGCCGAGCTGGTCCTTTAAGCTTGAGCGGGAGATATTTGATGGCGTGAAGATCGTCGCCGCGGGCCATATGTATATGGAGGAGATAATCCTCAATCCAAACCGCTGGGTCTGTTGTGCCATCGTAGGATTCGATATTAACGAGTTTAAACCCTTCAGGGATTTGATGATCCATTACTTCGTCAGTGAAGCATAGTGGGTGCGCGGCGCCTCTGTATTGAGCAATATCACGACGTAGCTCGAGAGAGCGTTGTCTGCTGTGTTCGGCCCGGTCGGAGTAGTTGTATCCGGCGCGACGGTATTCGTCGTGGGTCTTGGGGCGCCCATGTGATCCATAGATAGATCTGGATTGTCTTGCCTTGTCCTCCAATATATCCCGCAAGTCCAGCCCGTTCCCCCGTGGCTTCATGCTTTTTGAGCGTTGCCGGGGTACGGTTTTGGTGGAGGGCTTGCATGCCTCTCTGTCGCAGCCACGAGGTGGTCGGTCTGCCGTATTGTGCGCTGGTGATGCAGGTTTGTACGCTTCCTCCTCTAGTCGGGGGAGCAACTTGCGTTTTGGGTAACTTTTGGAGGGGCGTCTGAGTTCATACTCTTCGGCCGCGAGGACCTCGGTCCATCTGTCGGCCAGTAGGTCTTGATTAGCTTGGAGTTGTTGCTGCTTTTTCTTTAGGCTGTTTGCCGTGGCCATTAGCCTGCGTCTGAAACGCTCTTGTTCGACGCGATCCTCAGGCACGACGAATTCGTCGTCGTCGAGGCTTGCCTCGTCTCCGGAGGGAGGTAAGTAATTATCATCCTCGACCTCTTCATCTGCCGCCCTCTCGTGAGGGCTTGCTTCTGCCTCCTCCTACGCTGGATCATGCTGGAGGGGGTTGTCTTCGGCACTTTCTGGGGTGTTATTATCTCCTGTGCCGGAATCTCCATTCTTGCTGTGGCGGGATTTAGAGCGGCACCGCTGACGTCGGCGCTTGGGCTGTTTCTTTAAAGAATCGGCCTCCGATGCTTCTTCGCCGTCCCCATCTTTTGGGGTGTCCACCATGTATATGTCGTATGACGAGGTGGTCTTCCAGTGTCCTGTAGGCACTGGTTCTTGATAGTCTCCGGCATCGTCGTCCATACCGTCGATGTCTTCGGAGTCGTAGTCGAGTACGTCGGTTAGATCGTCGACGGTGGCCACGAAGTGGGTGGTGGGTGGGCTCTGTCATCCGCGTCCCAACCATCCTGGCCGTAGTTCGGCCAGGGCTCTCCGGATAGCGAGAGATGCTTCAGCGAATTTAAGATATCGCCGAAGGGTGAGTGCTGAAAGATGTCTGCAGCGGTGAATTCCATGATCGGCGCCCAATCGGATTCGACTGGAAGGGGCGCAGGAGGTTCGGAGTCCGGCAGAGAGTCCGGCACCTCGGAGTCATGAGCTTTATGCGGGACAAGGTAAGTGTTCGGCTCCATCGCCGTAGAAGTTGCAGCTCCCAAGGCGGTGTCCAGCCATCCGTCCTCGATCTGAGCGATCGGCTCCGGACTATGGGTCGGAGCGGATTCATGTGCGGCCTCCAAGGTACTGTCCGGCGGCAGGGTTAGGTCGTGCCCATCGTGACAGCGCGGCACGCTCGGCTGTGGCTCAGATCCATCGAAGATCAAGTCCCCGCGGATATCGGCCGTGAAGTTTAGGCTTCCAAACCTGACCTGACGGCCAGGGGCGTAGCTTTCGATCTGCTCCAGATGGCCAACTGAGTTGGCCCGCAGTGCGAAGCCGCCGAATACGAAGATCTGTCCAGGGAGAAAAGTCTCACCCAGGACTGCGTCGTTGTCGATTGAAGAGGCCATCAAGCCTATCGGTGACGACATAGAGGAACTCTCAATGAAAGCACCAATGTCGGTGTCAAAACCGGCGGATCTCGGGTAGGGGGTCCCGAACTGTGCGTCTAGGCGGATGGTAACAGGAGACAAGGGACACGATGTTTTACCCAGGTTCGGGCCCTCTTGATGGAGGTAAAACCCTACGTCCTGCTTGATTGATATTGATATTGTGGATGTTTACAAGAGTGGATCTACCACGAAATCAAGGAGGCTAAACCCTAGAAGCTAGCCTATGGTATGATTGTAAGGGTTGTTGTTGTTCTACGGACTAGAGCCATCCAGTTTATATAGACACCGGAGAGGGCTAGGGTTACATAGAGTCGGTTACAATGGTAGGAGATCTACGTATCCGTATCGCCAAGCTTGCCTTCCACGCCAAGGAAAGTCCCATCCAGACACGGGACGAAGTCTTCAATCTTGTATCTTCATAGTCTTGGAGTCCGGTCAATGATGATAGTCCGGCTGATGATGGTAGTCCGGCTATCCGGACACCCCCTAATCCAGGACTCCCTCACCTGCGCTCCCCTCTGGTCCGAATTGGACAAGGGGCGCAGCCCCATTTTCCTTTTTCCTCTTTCCCCTTCTCCTACTCCAACAAGGAAGGAGGGAGTCCTACTCCCGGTGGGAGTAGGACTCCCCTTGGCGCGCCCCCTCCTAGGCCGGCCGCCCCCTCTCCCTTGCTCCTTTATATACGGGGGCAGGGGGGCACCACTAGACACAATAACAATTGATCCCTTGGATCTCTTAGCCGTGTGCGGTGCCCCCTCCACCATAGTCCACCTCGATAATATCGTAGCGGTGCTTAGGAGAAGCCCTGCGACGGTAGAACATCAAGATCGTCACCACACCGTCGTGCTGACGGAACTCTCCCTCGACACTTGGTTGGATTGGAGTTCGAGGGACATCATCGAGCTGAACGTGTGCTAGAACTCGGAGGTGCCGTAGTTTTGGTGCTTGATCGGTCGGGCCGTGAAGACTTACGACTACATCAACCGCGTTGTTCTAACGCTTCCGCTTTCGATCTACGAGGGTACGTAGACAACACTCTCCCCTCTCGTTGCTATGCATCACCATGATCTTGCATGTGCGTAAGAATTTTTTTGAAATTACTACGTTCCCCAATAGGTGCTTGCTGCTCCCGTCAGCATAGAGCCTCTGTTATTATATATCACAACCACTGGACAAGTTGTTAGCATACTGCTCACGGTCGAGCGGGAGGAAGAAGGCAAAGCCTATAAGGTTCAATGCCCACTGTATTACATTTCTGAAGTTCTGACTCCGTCCAAGCAAACTTATCCGCATTACCAGAAGCTTGTCTATGGAATATACCTGACCACAAAGAAAGTTGCAAATTACTTTGCAGACCACTCGGTTTCAGTCATCAGCGACACTCCATTGTCAGAGATTTTGAACAATCGAGATGCAACCGGTCGAGTGGAAAAGTGGGCGATTGAACTTCTTCCTCTGGATATCAAGTTTGAAGCAAAAAAGGCAATTAAGTCTCAGGCAATTGCAGAATTCTTGGCCAAATGGATTGAGCAACAACAACCGACTCAAGTTCACTCGAAGCATTGGACCATGTTCTTTGATGGATCTAAGATGTTGAATGGTTCCAGAGCTGGAGTGGTCCTGGTGTCCCCAAGAGGCGATAAACTCAGTTACGTTCTCTAGATTCACTTTGATTCCTCCAATAATGAAGCTGAATATGAAGCACTTTTACATGGGTTGCGTATGGCCATCTCACTTGGCGTCCGTTGCCTGATGGTTTATGGCGACTCAGATTTGGTGGTAAATCAAGTGATGAAGGAGTGGGATATCAGGAGACCTGCCATGATAGGATACTGCAATGCAGTGAGAAAGTCAGAAAAGAAGTTTGAAGGGTTAGAGCTCCACCACATACCCCGACTCAAGAATCAGGCAGCTAACAATGTGGCGAAAATAGGTTCCACTCGGAAGCCTATTCCCAGTAATGTGTTCTTGGAGCATCTCCACACCTCATCAGTTTAACAAGATCCCTTTACTGAGGAGCCCCCATAGTCGATAAGTTCAACCAATCCAACTGAAGTTGAAGTCCCAGCAGTGGTCGACCTAATCAGGGAGGTTTTGGTAATCATCCCCGACTGGATAGTGCCATATATTGCATACCTGCTCAGGCAGGAGCTCCCAGAAGATGAGGATGAGGCTTGTCAAATCATGCACAGATCCAAAGCCTTCACAGTTATAGGTGATCAACTTTTCAGAGAAATTGTAACTGGTGTTGCTCAGCGGTGTAGTTCTCTAGAAGAAGGTCGACTGATCTTAAACGAGATCCACTCGGGGACTTATGGTCACCATGCGTCCTCCCGGACCATCGTAGACAAAGCATACTGAGCAAGATTCTACTGGCTACGAGCAAATGAAATGGCTAAGGAGATAGTTGAGAAGTGTGAAGATTGCTAGTTTTACTCGAACATGTCCCACAAACATGCATCGGCCTTAAAGACTATTCCACTCGTCTAGCCATTTGGTGTTTGGGGACTCGACATGGTTGGGCCCCTAAGGACTGGCAGAAGTGGCTTCACCCATCTGCTCGTGGTAGTCGACAAGTTCACTAAGTGGATTGAAGTCAATCCCATCAAGAACCTTGACTCGAGCACAACCATCACTTTCATCAGAGAGTTAATATTCAGATATGGAGTTCCACACAGCATCATCATAGATAATGGTTCAAACTTTGATTCTGATGAATTCAGAGCTTTCTGTGCTTCCCAAGGCACTCGGGTCGACTACGCATCCGTTGCACACTCGTAGTCGAATGGGCAAGCCGAAGAGCAAATGGTTTGATCCTACAAGGGCTAAAACCCCGATTGATGCGCGACCTCAAGCATGTAGCGGGCGCTTGGGTGACTGAGTTACCTTCCATTTTGTGGGGCTTGAGGACAACTCCCAAACGGTCGACTGGTGGAACTCCTTTCTTCATGGTGTATGGAGCTGAAGTGGTACTTCCGAGTGACCTCTCCACAATGCGCCCCGAGTGGAGCTCTTCTCAGAAGTTAAAGCCGAACAAGCATGTCAAGATGCTATTGATCTTATGGAAGAGGAGAGAGAGATGGCATTGATCCGGTCGACCATCTATCAGTAAGATCTTCGTTGATTCCACGCTCAAAACATTAGAGGTCGTGCATTCCAGGAAGGAGACCTTGTGCTCCGAGTGGATCATCAACGGCCTCATAAGCTCGCCCCTGCCTGGGAAGGCCCCTTCATCGTCACCAAGGTGCTTCACAATGGAGCATATCACCTTTACGTGGCCAAGAAGAAAGATGAGCCGCGCTCCTAGAACGCGGATCTGCTCTGCCGCTTTTATACCTAAAACACTCGGATGGTCGAGATGTAATAAGTACTTTTCAGATTGTTTATCAAAGACATGATTTCTGCAGTCTCAAAATGATTGTTTTCACATAAATGTGTGTTCAAATCCCCTAGTGGGTGACTTAGCCGCGAACCTGATTCGCCTAAGTTTCAGAGAATACTACAAGTGAAGAGCAATCCTCTCACTTGGAGGCTTAGCTGCGATCCCATACTCGCCTAAGTTTAAAAAAAAACACTCCGAGTGAAGAACAATCCTCTCACTCAGGGGCTTAGCTACGACCCCGTACTCGCCTAAGTTTCAAAAACACTTCGAGTGAAGAGCAATCCTCTCACTCGGGGGCTTAGCCGCGATCCCGTACTCGCCTAAGTTTCAAAAACAGTCTGTGTGAAGAGCAAACCTCTCACTCGGAGGCTTAGCCGTGGTCTCGTACTCGCCTAAGTTTGAAAAAACACTCCGAGTGAAGAACAATCCTCTCACTCGGGGGCTTAGTTGCGACCCCATACTC
>NC_041391.1:503509621-503547285 GCF_002162155.2 Triticum dicoccoides
TCACAAACACTTCGAGCAAAGAGCAATCCTTTCACTCGGGGGCTTAGCTACGATCCCGTACTCGCCTAAGTTTCAAAAACACTCCGAGCGAAGAGCAATCCTCTCACTAGGGGGCTTAGCTGTGATCCCGTACTCGCCTAAGTTTCAAAAACACTCCGAGTGAAGAGCAATCCTCTCACTCGGGGGTTTAGCTGTGATCCTGTACTCGCCTAAGTTTCAAAAACACTCCAAGTGAAGAGAAATCCTCTCACTCAGAGGCTTAGTTGTGATCCCGTACTCGCCTAAGTCTCAAAGAACACAATAAGGTGCACCTTGAGCTGCACCCCAAGTACAACGTCTGGATGCACTCTGAGCTGCACCACAAGTACAACGTATGGACGCACTCTGAGCTACGCCACAAGTACAACATTTGGATGCACCATGAGATGTGCCACAAGTACAACGTCGACTCCAAGTGAAGAGCAACCCTCTCACTCGGAGAGTCAGTTTCCATCCTAGATTCACTTAAACCAAGAAAATCCAAAGAACAGTGGAGACAAAGCAACTGGATTCAAATAAACAACCAAGTTCGGATAAATCCAGCAGCGTTCAACGCCACAAGCAAAAGTATTCGAGCATCAGGCTCGAAGGAGTTTTAACGATTACAAAATCACTCGGCATTCCAAGGCAAATAGTGTCATGTTATCAAGTTTTTCATTCGTCAGGAGGAGGACTTGCTGGCTCGACAAATGCGTCCAAGTCAATACCATCTGCAATGCAAGTGGCCGCATCGATGAAGGTCTCCATGAAGGATTGGAATTAATGCTTCTTGGTGTTAGCCACGTGCAGAGCCTTCGGTTTTTCTTCCTTGACATCCCTATAGTGAACGCGGATGAGTGATACAGCCACATCAGTACCACAGTGCGCAGCTGACTTCTTCCACGTCTGCACTTGGTCAGGGATGCTGTTGAGTCGAGTCATCAGTGACTCGAGGTCATTCAGAAGCACAACCTCTGGCCAGAGCTCCTTGTCGACCCGGGACATTGCAAATTTCAGTCGGGCGATGTAGTCCAAGACGCTGGCAAGACGGGATTCCAGTTGCAGAAGATTCATGGCAGCTTCATCCTTGATGGGGGAATTGATGGGATCCAGTCCTATCTCGATCCGCCCAGTTTCCTCCTCAAAATTCTGCATGCACGGAAAAGTTATGAATTGGCAACAGTATGGCAGAAAAGTTTTTTGCAATCAGTTGGATAAAAGGGAGTACCTTCAAGCATAAGGAACATCTTCTTGGCGAGACCACCCAGATAAGTTTCCAGCTCATCCCTCTTCTGGGTCAAAGCCACCTTTTCCTCCTTCAGTTGCATGACCTCTTTCTTCGCTTCGTCAACAGCAACCTTCAGCTTGGCGTTCTCATCTTCCAACTTTCCGACTGAAGCCAGCTTCCGGTCAGCAAGTTCAGTCTTCTCACACACCGTCCTATGCACCGCAGCAAGATCAAGGTCCTTCTGCTCCAGAGCCTGCTTCATTTTTTCTAAAGAAATAACATTTCTCGGACGAGCTTGGAGTTGGCGATTTTCATTACGCACATTTGTTCGAGTGGAATCACTTGGTTCAAAAGATGGAAAGGAAAAAATAATGAGGCATGCAGTTGACGAGTCATTACCTCCCATGATTGCTACTTCATCCTGAGCCTTCTTCAAGTTCACCTTGGCCAGATCTAGGTCGATCTTGAGTTGGATTTTCTCCTATTCCAAGGCAGCATGTTGAGTCCCAAGCTCACAGGATTTCTGCAAATAACACCAAGACAAGTCAGTGGATAGTTACTTCTGAATGGAAAAGTGCAAGAGTGAATTACATAGCAAAAGAGTTTTAAGACTGCTGCCGAATCAAACATCCAACAACAGTCTCGGGGACTAGACCCAGTGGGTGCACTTAGCGTGCCCCCACCGGTTACATTTCCCACTTAGCATGGTCAGCCCAGCTCGAGTGTCCCCACTGGTTCTCAGACCACCGCCGACTGCCCGCAGTCGACCATGGTCTCGAGGACTACACCCAGTGGGTGCACTTAGCGTGCCCCCACTGGTTCAGTTCCCACTCAACACTACCTGTTTAGGTTGAGTGGAAGTATTACAAGCAAACATTTCCAAAAGACCCCCGCCGAATCAAACATTCTACGGTGGTCTCGGGGACTACACCCAGTGGGTGCAGTCGGCATGCCCCCACTGGACCAAGATCTCACTCGACACGACTTGTTTAGGTCGAGTGGAAGTATTGCAACCAAACATTTCCAAAAGACCCCAGTCAAATCAAACATTCGACGGTGGTCTTGGGGACTACACTCAGTGGGTACACTCGGCGTGCCCCCACCGGACCAAGATCTCACTCAAACACGACCTGGTCGACTCAAGTGAAAGAACTACAAAGTGAAAAGAAAACACCTAGTGGGTGAATAGATGCAAGGTGCAAACTCATGATAGATGCATGGACATCTTACGAATAATAAAGCAGCAGTTTGCAGGAAGCATATCCCAGCAGAACAAGGGTCAAGATAGAAAAACCAACCGGAAATCAACTTACAATCCCACTTACTCAAACATTGGCTTGAAGAGCAGAGCTAGCGTCATAGGCGGCCTTGCTGGTGTCATAAACCACCTTCAGTCGGTCCATCATCAGACCTGCCTGAATCATGGCCTCCTTGGCAGCTCCCACTTGGTCCTCTGGGACGGGATGCGTAGCAAACATAAGAGATGATGAAACGGGTGACGGGGCTGGAGGATTAGAAGCCTGGACTAACGCAATTGGTTCTGGAGCCTGCGCAGTCAACGCTGAAGGTTGGTTAGTCGACAAAGGATTGGCAAAAGAGACTGAAGCCCATACTGGATTGTTGAGCTGTTGGACCACAGGTTCAGATGCCGAGCGAGGCATTCTGGCTCCGGGCACCCTCCTGCTCGAAGTTCTGCCTCTCTTGCTAGCATTCTTCGGAGGCACATCCTCATCATCATCATTAGGGAGTTGGATAATATTCATTGGTGCCGCAAACATTCGACAGCGAAATTTCAGTCGACCAAAAAGTTCATTGACAGAGCATAGGCGTAGTTATAAAACCATACCTGCTCGAGAGGTGGCCGCATCCGTGGTTTCTGCATCACCACGCTCCTCGTCAATGTCCATGGATGTTGCAAAAGTAGCAGCACTGAAAGTTCTAGAGTTCACTCGGTCAAGCAAGCAAACGAGTTCACAATAACACAGAAGAACACAAGAAATAAATTCTTACGTTGAAGTCACGGGCACAACCACCTTGATCTTAGGCAGGGTCTTCCGAGGTGCTTTGCAACCTTCTCTGATGGCTCGGGAGTCGACGTTCGAGTGTGCTTTGGAACCTTGTCACTTGATGCAGCAACTTAGCCACGTCCCCCCTGCAGGGAGAACAACGCTCTAAGCAGGTGGTGGGTCGACTTCTTAGCTGCTGCTGCTTGATTTCTCGCTCTCATCTTCACTATCCTCTGCATACTCATTCTCGCTACCCTCGCTGTCACTGTCAATCCCTTCTTGGTATTGCTCTCCATTCGATATCGAGTGCAACTTGGTAAAAACCTGCAAGTCACAAGTTACAGATATGAGTCCGATCCAAAAACAACCGCAAAACAAAGGAAATAGTACTCAGACAGTTGAGTCTGACCTCTCCTGGAGCATTGTTGGCGTCGAATGGCAGAATTCTCTGGGACCCCCTGGGGTTGTCCTTGTTGCCAGTAATGCTTCGGAGCCACTGGGCCACTGTCTCCTCATTAACCTCCTTTGGGTGGGTTCAAGCGGTGTCCTCTAGACCCGAGTACATCCACATGCGCTGGTCACGGGCCTGCAAGGGCTGGATCCGTCGACTGAGGAACACCTCCAACAGATCCATCCCCATCACTCCACCTTTAACAAACTCAACAACGGCCACCACCAGCATTTGCACTTCCTCCTTCTCCTCCGGAGCTACAACTAGTGAACAAGGAGTGCCGAGTCTCTCTATAGTGAAAGGGGGGAGACCAGTCGACTGCCATCCCCTAACTAACTCAGGAAAGGTCACGAGAGGAAAAGAACTCCTACCTCTCATTTGGATCCCTAACCCCCCACACATCTGGATCACGTGTGTCTTTTTGTCATCTGGGTTAGCTTTCTTCACCATCTAAGAACGACAGGTGAATATGTGCTTGAAGAGACCCCAATGTGGCTGGCATCCCAGGAAGTTTTTGCACACTGAAACGAACGCAGCAAGGTACAAGATTGTGTTGGGAGGAAAGTGGTGGATTTGGGCGCTGAAGAAGTTCAAGAAGCCTCGAAAGAATGGGTGCGGGGGCAGAGAAAAACCTCACTTAACATGGGTGGTGAGAAGAACACACTCACCATCGCGCGGCTGGGGCTTGGATTCATCCCCCGGCAGCCTCCAAGACCCGTAAGCAATCAAGCCATCATGGGCCAGATTATCCAGGTCCTCCTTCACGACAGTGGAGCGGATCCAGTCCCCCTGGATTCAACCAGGCATCACACTGGACCGCGACAATGAAGCCCTTGCCGTCTTCTTGCCTTTCACTGCCGATGGTGCCTTCTTAGCGCGCCCCAGGGCCGCGGTCTTCTCCTTCACCATTGCGGTCGAGCTCGAGGGAGCCGAGCGGAAGCGCGAAGGGCAGGGAGAAGCGAGGCGGAGAAGAAGAGAGAAAGGGGATCGAATGAAGTGTACAGTGCCTCACATCAGCCTCATCGCTATTTATGGGACTACTTCCGAGTGGCTGAGCCATGGAACCAAGCAATCTTATCACATCCTGTCGCAGGCTTGGCTCGATACATGGCAAAAAAGGTGGCGCAAAAATTGAGGAGCCTCTATCCGATTCGTTCCGATTATTGCGCCACGCCCCATCTGGTGCGCTTCTCCGAAATTTCGAAACCCGCAAGATCCGGAGATCGCAGAGCATTCAATCGCGTCGAAGATTTCATGCTCTGATTGAATCTAAGATTTATTGGATAATTCACTAGGTGATCTCAACAACCAGAATCGATCGAGGCGACTAAAGCAGGGTTAAAAATACCAATGTGCTTTTCAGATTCCCATAAAGTGCCTCTGAAGCATGGAATTGAATCAGAACCAACTTCAGCCCTTCTTCACTCGGGCCTCAATCCATTCGGGGGCTAATGACGATGACATGTACCTGGGTAGGGTCTTAGACCAGACCTAGACACCCTACGCAAGGACACTGCCCTAAAGTCAAAGACATTCAAAGTCCAACAAAGGGTACCAACTGAAATCACCTTGAAGTGTAATCCACTCGATAGAAGATTCCACTCGGATACCCCAATTCTACTCGACCACTATAGAGTCCCTCGACCATACGAAGAAGCACTCGGAGTATAGAAGATCTAAAGCCACCTCAGGATGGCAACGGTCAGGCGTTCACTCTGTAGTCATAAATATCATTAATAGTTGGCGTTACCAGTAACGCCTCTGTCTTAACTCACATTGAACCTTGTGTAACTGAGGGCTGTGAGGGTCCTGGCGCACTCTATATAAGCCACCCTCTCCTCAGGCATAAGGGTTCGCACCCCCTATAACTCCACGCATAATCCAGTCGACAAGCCTCCGTGCACCGAGACGTAGGGTTGTTACCTCCTTCGAGAGGGGCATGAACTCGTAAACTTGCGTGTACAACCTCACCGTAGCTAAGACCTTGCCTCCTCCTACATACCCCTATTCTTACTGTCAGATTCACTCCCATGACATGTCAATCTCAATAAATCTTCTATTTTCTTTGGTAAGGGATGTGAGGAGGCATTGAAGAATGTAATGAAATAGTTAGTTTGGATTGAGTCTAAAGCTCTCAGTGAAAAATACCTAGGTTTACCAATAGTGGTAGGCGGGTCTAAATATGGATGCTTTAAATATGTTAGGGAAAGAGCAGCAACAAAGGTTGTTGGATGCAAGGGCCAAGGGCTATCAAAAAAAGGTAGAGAAGTCTATGTCAAATCAGTTGTTTCAAGCTACACCAACGTTTGCCATGAGTTGTTTCCAATTCACCAAAAAACTTATGCCGGAATCTGACAAGTGTCTCTTCGAAATTTTGGTGGGGAGCTGAAAATGGGAAGCGAAAGGTGCACTGGGTTGCATGGGATAAAATGTGCAAAAACAAAATTTCTAGATGATTGGGTTTTAGAGATTATGAAGCTTTCAATAAGGCCCTCCTGGTGAAACAAGCATGGAGTATTTTGACTGTCCCGGTTTCTTTGTGTGCGAGGGTATTAAAAGCTAAATATTATCCAAATTCAGATTTCTTAAATGCATTATGTCCTAAAAGTGCTTCACCTACGTGGAAGAGCATTGTTCATGGGCGAATCTTGTTGAGAGAGGGTTTTGTGTGGAGGATTGGAAATGGCAGAAATGTTAGAGTGTGGACCGACAGTTGGATACCTAGTGAGGTCTGAGAAATCCTATTGGGAAGATGGATGAGACAAATGTAAACACAACGAATGACCTCCTAGACTATTCAGGCAAGGATTGGGACATGGCTGTATTAAGCAGAATGTTTTTCGAAGCTAATATTGAGGATATTCGCCAAGTGGTTGTTAGAGGAGTGGGGCATGAAGATTACCAAGCATGGATTTACACGAAGAATGGTTGTTTCACTGTTCGTCCAGCATACCATCTTGGGATGCAGCTCCGGGAGCAGAAACGGGACAGTCTGACTTGCTCTTCATCGATGGCCATGAGGCAAGGCTGGAATGAGTTGTGGAATACACAGGTCCCTGGGAAAGCAAAGATCCATGTGTGGCGGCTACTGAAGAATGGATCGGCAGTGGGGGCGGTGTCGGTATCAAAACCGGCGGATCTCGGGTAGGGGGTCCCAAACTGTGCATCTAAGGCTAATGGTAACAGGAGGCGGGGGACACGATGTTTACCCAGGTTCGGGCCCTCTTGATGGAGGTAATACCCTACTTCCTGCTTGATTGATCTTGATGATATGAGTATTACAAGAGTTGATCTACCACGAGATCGTAGAGGCTAAACCCTAGAAGCTAGCCTATGATTATGATTGTTGTTCTCGTCCTACGGACTAAACCCTCTGGTTTATATAGACATTGGAGGGGGCTAGGGTTACACAGAGTCGGTTATAGAGAAGGAAATCTACATATCCGAATTGCCAAGCTTGCCTTCCGCGCAAAGGAGAGTCCCATCCGGACACGGGACAAAGTCTTCAATCTTGTATCTTCATAGTCCAACAGTCCGGCCAAAGTATATAGTCCGGCTGTCCGAGGACCCCTTAATCTCGGACTCCCTTAGTAGCCCCTAAACCAGGCTTCAATGGCGATAAGTCCGGCGCGCAGATTGTCTTCGGCATTGCAAGGCGGGTTCCTTCTCCGAATACTCCATAGAAGATTTTGAACGCAAGGATCGTGTCCGGCTCTGTAAAACAAATTCCACATACCACCGTAGGGAGCACAATATTCCACAAATCTAATCTGCTGACAACTTTTTTATAGCGTGACATCACGCCACGGCCCGGTCATTATTCCAACCATTTTTCACCACCAGCCACTACACACACTGCCAGGCGGTTTTATTGGCACGTCTTGTCGAAGCAGAGATCGTGTTCCCCTTATCACGGGATTCTCATCAATACAGGTGTAGGTAACCCAACCGTGCTTGTTTAATATGACTCCTCGATTTTAGGCAAGTCCCAAACGGTTATGCGGGGGACGCTTGATATTCGTCCCCTTTATAAGGGGGCCAAGGCCTGCCCTTTTCTTCCCATGCTCCATCCTTCCCCTCCCGCACCTCGAGTTCCAACACCCAAGGCTTAAGCTAAGCACTTCGGACCTTCAACCATGTATGGATCCAACCTTCAAGGCCGGTGGATGGCATCCTCTGTCACAGAGGAGGACATCAAGAAGCTTAGGGAGACCAGGTATCTCACCGCCGAAATCCCGCATAGGCTGCCTGCTCAAGGGCAGGTCATCCCCACTCCCGAACCCAACGAGAGTGTCGTATTTATTTCCCACTTCCTCTGAGGGCTAGGTTTTAGTCTTGATCCCTCCGTGAGAGGGCCCATGTTCTATTATGGGCTAGATTTTCACGATCTAGCTCCAGATTCCATCCTTCACATCTCGTCGTTTATCGTCGTGTGTGAATCCTTCCTCCGCATCACCCCCCACTTCGGCCTATGGCTCAAGACCTTCAATGTGAGGCCAAAGGTGATCGATGGGTGTCACACGGAATGCAGAGGCGCTATAATAAGCAAAGGCGCCGATGCCCCATGGCTAAAGGGTTCCTTCACAGAAACTTATGACTTATGGCAACGGGAGTGGTTTTACATCACAGCTCCCCGAGGTACAAAGAGGGCGGCCGCTCCAGCGTTCCGCTCGGGCCCTCCACTGCAACTAGCCTCATGGGTCAACAAGGGGCTGGACTGGGGGACAGTTAATGATGTGCTAACACTGCAAAGCCGCATCTGAGGCCTTCTTAAGAAGGATGTCAGTCTCGTCAAGATAATACAAGTAATGCTGGTTCGTCGGGTCCTGCCATGCCAACGTCGACCTCTCCGTATGTGGGAGTTCGACCCGGAAGGACCGCAAACCATTCAACAATCCTTTGGCGTGACGCTCAAAGAGATGTATGAGTCGTTCTTCGGATCACGAATAAAGTTTCCAGACACCACCGAGGACGTGGGTCTCAACTGCAACCGTCCGGATACCCAAGTAAGTAATTCCACTACCGAGCATGCCGTCCTTTCTGTTTGTTATGACATCATTCTGAAAAATTGCTCTCTGCTAGGACTGGATAAGGAAGGCGGAGAGGATTAGGTGCTCGGCCCCCCTTCCCGAAGGCTCGCCGGATCCTCTATTGACCAGGATGCTTGAGCGCGTGCCATATCAGGTGCCATCAGGAGAAGATGAGGGGAGGAATAGAGAAGCCACCGATGGGCTTCATACTTTACACATCCAAATCGGGGGAGTAAGTGCCTCCGCGAAGGAGGATAATCGGGGAGGTGAATCTGAAATCCCCTCTCCTCACGGTAAGAAAAGGGCTGCCTCTGAAGACTTGGAAACGGAGGTTTCCAAACGAGGGAAGAAACCCTCGCCAGGGGGTCCTGCCCCAGAGGGCATCCTTACCGCACAACGCCCGCAAGGGGGGCAGGCCTCAACCGAGCTGTAAGTGAAAAAAGGTACTTTGGTAAATATATCCTGTTTTGTCTCTAAGAATAATAATCGAGACATATTTGTTGCAGTCCGGCTCGTAGCCCTTCTCCACAGAGTTCGTCTTCAGGGGATCTTCTTCTGGAGATGATGGAGAGCGAAACGCCTCCTCCTGCCTCCCCGCCACATGGGGCGGACGATCCCGAGGTGTCATCATGGAGGATTTCTCCTGATCCGCCAAGGCCAGAAGTTGACACTTCGGCTGCCCAAAGTCTGGAATATTCGGCTCCCAAGGAGAGCTTCAGAAAGAGTCCGGGATTGTCCGGCACACAGTCGGACACACTGATGGGTCTTCTGGAGCGAGCGGCCATCTGAAAGACACATCGTGCCTTAATGGGTACGGTGGTTGAGAGGATTTCATCTGCCAAAAGCGGTTTGAATGAAGCTTTTACGGGTCTGCTGAGAGGCTTTGAGGTACGCAAAAAATAATATATGTATTTTTGACGGTACCACACATGCTAGGTGTGCTCTGTATAGATAGTATCCCCCGAGACTCTGGTTTCCATCCAAAGGTGGCAAACAGAGGATCATAATCTCTGGTAATAATCGTGCTGCTTTATGTGCAGGCGGCTGATGGTCCGGCGGCTGACCGGACTGCTGATTTTGCCGAACTGAAGCGGCAGCTTGACGTGGCCGATGCCGACATCGCGCTTGTTAACAAGCGGCTTGACGAGGCCCAGGGTATGTATGTTCAACTTGTCAGCAGATGTTTAAGAGGAGCATGATGCTAGTATCTATAATATGATGTGACTGCAGATGGAGCTGCTGCCGTAGAGACCCTTTGGGCGGAGCTTGCCCGAGCCAAGGAGCAAGCCCGAATAAGTGATGCGGCCGCTCTGAAGGCGGACAAAGGGTTAAGAGCCGAACATGCTGCTCATCACCAGAGTGAAGAAAAGATAGCCCAGATGGTTGTTGAGCTGAAAGATGCCGCCGACCGCCATGAGATCCTTGAAAAGGAAAACCAAGCGAAAGCGGCTGACCTGAAGAAGGCCCTGGAGGCAGCCAAGGAAACCCACTCTGAAATCAGAGGGATAAGGGAGGAGCTTCGTGAAGCCAGAGATATCACGGATGGGAGGCCCTATTTGTTGCAGATGAAGGTCGGAGATCCGAAGTATGCCCTTCTGGATCAGTTGTGGAGCGCTGCGGACACGTATGCGGACCTAGCAAAGAGTGCTGCTGATGCGACCGAGTTTTACAAAGATAGGAAAGACCATAAGGTAGAAAGGTTATTCTGGTCGCAGTTCAGTGGCCCGACGCGTCCGCTGCCTTTGAATGAAAGGATGGACGCATGGGCCGAGCTCCATAGGTTATCCGGGCTTGCTATGAGGTCTGTCGTGGATCATCTTTGGCCACGGGGACCAAGGCCGGACAGTTATTTTGGATTAGTGCAACAATTCCTTGGTGTTGTGCTGCATATCGATGCTGTGAAGAGGTCGGCGTGCATAGAGGGTGCGCGGATGGCTCTTGCCCGTGTTAAAACATACTGGGCAGGGATGGAAACCACTGCTACTGCAACCCGGGGTCCGGCGGGAGTCCAGGACCCGACCGAGCACTATTTTGAAGAAGTCTTAGAAGGCGCCCGTTTAATAGAGGCTCAGTGCTCGAAGAGTGCCAAGTTCGAGTGACATGTATCTCAATTGTAAAAACAATGCTATTTTGATTGTAAAGGCTGTGTTTATACTTTTGCCGGAAAGTATTATAGTGCCTCCTGTGCAGCCGTTTATGTATGTATATAACCTGAAAGTTTGCAGTCGTCGGCTTCACCCCCCACGCATATAATGCAGGGGTGTTCGAGAAAACACGTAGTCACACTTGATCCAACGTCTTGGCCCGTTAAGGAGGTGGTAGCGTAGCGAACCAGGCAATCGGACTATATAGCTTTAACACTTTCACTTAGCCATAGGAGTTTGACACTGGGGCTACTATATAGCCCCTGGTACTTCCGCGTTCATCCCAGTATGGTGTACGTATGTACATGACCGGGAAACCGGTCCTTCATTAATGCAGAGGAATCGCGAAGATTCTGCTGAGTCATCGAGTGGTTGATCAGTCTCGCGTTGTATCACGACAGTCAGTTTTCGTCTTGCTCTACTGAGGTGCTCATCCAGATGAACCAGGGCACCATCGCAGTAGTTCTCCTGGTGTCGCCTTAGACGATAGAGCGGAACGTAAGGTAGCAAAACACGGGAGCCGGGAAAACCCAACATTTGACCAAAGACATGATACGAAGCTGATGCATATAAAGCCAAACTCGCGACGCTGAACACTCCCTAGGGTATTCGGACTTTACAACATATACTGGGCTGAATAACACCCTCGATAATAAGCCCTGTGTTTCCAGGTACATGCATTAGTCTGGCGTGACGAAGTGTCAAGAGCGCCAGTATCCCTCCTGGTTGTGTTAAGTGTCCGGAGGGGAAGGAGCAACAAGAGACATTAAAAAAGGTTTACGCAGTGTCTTAATCTAAAGAGAAACCTTTGAGCGGGGCCCTGCTGCACGTCTCCGCCTTTATCTCCGTTGTGCCGTATTCTGGAAGGGTGTAGCACGATGATCGTCTGTAAAAAAGGAAGAAACCAGGTGAAGGACTTCGTGCAAAGAGTTGGTTAATCTGAATGAACCATGAAATGCAATATGTTATTGTATTAACAGGGCCAAGCCAAACTATGGGCTTTTTTGCGAGCAGCCCCTAGCACCACTTATGGGGGTATCCCCAGCTAAGGTTTATCTGGGCTGGTACATCTGGTGGAGCGCCGAACTCGTCTAACCGTGTCTGTGGTCTTGAGGACCGACCGTTTATTCTGGTTGGAGGGGCCGCTTAGTGTTCGGCTGCTAGAGCTGCCACATATTCTTCTGCATGTAGGGAACGCTCTGTATTTCCCCTAACTGTGATGACACCATGTGGAACGGGCATTTTAAGTTTAAGATAGGCAGAGTGTGGTACTGCATTAAAACGAGCAAAGGACGTTCTTCCGAGTAGTGCGTGATAGCCGATTCAGAATGGAGCGATGTCGAAGATTAGTTCTTCACTTCTGAAGTTGTCGGGAGAACCGAATACAACCTCTAGTACTAGAGAGCCCGTACAGCGGGCCTCGACGCCTGGTATCACTTCTTTAAAGGTAGTATTGCTTTGGTTGATTCTTGATGGGTCTATCCCCATTTTGCGGACAGTGTCCTAATATATCAGGTTTAGACTGCTGTCGCCGTCCATAAGGACTCAGGTGAGATGGTATTCATCAATTATTGGGTCGAGCACCAAGGCAGCCGATCCTCCGTGCCGTATACTAGTCGGATGATCCCTGCGATCAAAGGTGATCGGGCAGGCCGACCAGGGATTGAATTTGGGGGCGAAGGGCTCCACAGCGTATATGTCTCAGAGTGCGCGCTTACGCCTTCCCTTTGAAATGTGAGTTGCTTAAATCATATTCACTGTTTTGACTTCTGGTGAGAATTTTTTCTGTCCCCCAGTGTTTGGCTGGCAAGGCTCACCCTCGTCTTCACTTGGCGTCTCCCTCCCATTGTGTTCGACATTTAGCTTGCCGGCCTGCTTAGAAATCCAACACTCTTTGTGGATATGATTTGCAGGTTTTTCGGGGGTGCCATGAATCTGACATAATTTGTCTAGAATCTTATTCAGGCTGGACGGTCCATCTCTGCTGCCTTTAAATGACTTCTTCCGTTGACCGGGTCGAGAGCCCCTGAATCCGGCGTTGACCTCGTGTTATCTGGGCTGGCTTCATTGTTTCAATGCTTGTTTTTATTGCATCGCGGCTTCCCGTTGCCATCTCTGACTTCGGATGTGCCAGGGTCGCTGGTGCCACTACGGACCAGCAAACTGTCCTCGCCAGTGCAAAAGAGGGTCATGAGGCTTGTTAAGGCTGCCATTGTCCTCGGCTTTTCCTGGCCGAGGTGTCTGGCAAGCCATTCGTCCCGGACACTGTGCTTGAAGGCCGCTAAGGCTTCGGCATTCGGGCAGTCGACGATTTGATTTTTCTTAGTAAGAAATTTGTTCCAAAGTTCTCGGGCTGACTCTCTGGGCTGTTGAATTATGTGACTTAAGTCATCTGCATCCGGAGGTCGGACATAGGTCCCTTGAAAATTGGCCCTAAAAGCATCCTCAAATTCTTCCCAACTTCCAATTGAGTTTTCAGGGAGGCTTTTCAACCAGTGTCGTGCTGGTCCTTTCAACTTGAGGGGTAGGTATTTAATGGCATGGAGATCATCTCCGCGGGCCATGTGGATGTGAAGGATAAAGTCCTCCATCCAAACCCCAGGGTTTGTCGTTCCGTCGTACGCCTCTATATTCACGGGTTTAAATTCTTCCAGAAATTCGTGGTCCAGCACCTCATCGGTGAAGCACAGGGGGTGTGCGGTACCCCTGTATTTGGACGTGTCGTGGCATGCTGTCGACGGTTGTTGTGTTCGGTGCTGATTCCTAGCTGGTATTCGATCAATGTGATCGTCTTGGTAGCTCCGATCCTGTGCCGAAGCGCGCTTCCTAGATCCATAGATGGACCTGGCCATACTGGACTTTTTGTCCTGGAGCTCACATAAATTGTGTGCTGACTTGTGTGCGGCATCATTAGCCGTCCTGTCGCGGCCACGGGGTGGTCGGTTCGGCTGATCGGCCATTTTCGGTTGAATGGGCTCTATGGCCTCCACGTCGAATTTGGGTAGCAGCTTGCGCTTTGGATAGCTCTTTGTGTGGTGATCGCCATCGTATTTCTCTTCAGTGTCCATCACCTTGTTCCATCTTCGATTGAGCGTATCCTGCACGTCCTTAAGCCTTTGCTTCTGCTTCTTTAAGCTCCTCGCGGTGACAATAAGCCTTCTGTGGAGGTTCTCTTGTTCCAAGTGTCTTTCTGGGATGATGAGTGCGTCATCGTCCAGTCTGTTCCCCTCTCTGGAGACAGGTTGATGAATTTTACCCTCGGGATCGGCATCATCTGACGTCGACTCCGACCTATGTTCACCGTCCCCTGGCTCATCCTGCTCCATCGCTGGGTCCATGGGGTCGTCATTTCCTTTGGAGTCGACCGGGGTATTATTCTTTCTTGCGCTGTTGTCGCTATTTTTACTGTGGTAGGATTTGGAGCAGCGCCTACGGCGTCGCTTTGGTGGCTTATCGAGGGGATTATCCTTCAATGCGTCATCGCCATCGCCTTCTTTTGGTGTTTCCACCATATATATATATATATATATATATATCATATGATGAGGTGGCTGTCCAGCGCCCTATAGGAGGTGGTTCCTGTTCTTCTCCTGCATCGTCGTCCATATAGTCGATGTCTTCGGAGTTGAAGTCAAGCACGTCGGTTAAGCCATAGACAGTGGCTATTAAGTGGGTGGTGGGTGGGGGACGAATTTCTTCATCGTCCGCTTCCCACTTGAGCCGGACATAGTTCGGCCAAGAATCTCCCGACAAGGAAAGAGACCTTAATGAATTTAGCACATCGCCCAAGGGTGAGTGCTGAAAAATATCCGTGGAGGTGAACTCCATGACCGCTACCCAATCAGATTCGATAGGCACGGACGTACGCGGTTCGGATCCTATAGCCGGAGACGAATCCGAGGGTCCGATGACACTATCCTCATAGGAGGTGGGATCAGTGTTCAGCTCCAACACTGATGAGTGTGCAGCCTTTGTGGCGGGATCCATCCACCCGTCCTCGGAAGGCGCGATCTGCTCCGGATTGATTCCCGGGGCCGCCGCTGGTGCGATCTCCCAAACACTGTCTGATGGCAGATCTAAGTCGTGCTCATCACGACTGTTCGACGTACCTGACATGGGCTCGAATCCGTCGAAGATCAAGTCTCCACGGGTATCGCTAGTATAGTTCAAGCTTCCAAACCTGACCTGATGGCCAGGGGCGTAGCTATCGACTTGCTCCAGGTGGCCAAGCGAGTTGGCCCGCAGTACGAAGCCGCCGAATACGAAGATCTGTCCGGGAAGGAAAACTTCCCCCTGGACCGCGTCGTTGAAGATGATTGAAGGAGCCATCAAGCCTTATCGCGATGACACAGTGGAACTCTCAATGAAAGCACCAATGTCGGTATCAAAACCGGCGGATCTCGGGTAGGGGGTCCCGAACTGTGCGTCTAAGGCTAATGGTAACAGGAGGCAGGGGACACGATGTTTACCCAGGTTCGGGCCCTCTCGATAGAGGTAATACCCTACTTCCTGCTTGATTGATCTTGATGATATGAGTATTACAAGAGTTGATCTACCACGAGATCGTAGAGGCTAAACCCTAGAAGCTAGCCTATGATTATGATTGTTGTTCTCGTCCTATGGACTAAACCCTCCGGTTTATATAGACACCGGAGGGGACTAGGGTTACACAGAGTCGGTTATAGAGAAGGAAATCTACATATCCTAATTGCCAAGCTTGTCTTCCACGGAAAGGAGAGTCCCATCCGGACACGGGACGAAGTCTTCAATCTTGTATCTTCATAGTCCAACAGTCCGGCCAAAGTATATAGTCCGGCTGTCCGAGGACCCCTTAATCCCAGACTCCCTCAGGCGGAGCTCCAGAGAAGGAAGATTAAGGAGGGTATTCACTGTGTTGTTTGCGACCGAGAAGAGACAAGTCTTCATCGATTCCGGCGGTGCCCTTTTGCCAAATAGTGCTGGAACCTGCTGCTAGAATTTTGTGGTAGTGAGTGCGATTTTATCCCTCCTAAGCATATTGATTCCCAGGCTAAGTTGTGTTTGTGGCTGTTTGAATGGTTCGACAGACAGAAAGAAGGAGAAAAAAAGCAGTGATGATCATGTCTCTATATCATATGTGGTTGGCTAGGAACGCTTGTAGGGATGGAAAACAAATTGAACATGCTGAATTGTTGGCTTGCAGGCGGGGAGTCCAATTAGCAACGGAGCTTGGTATCAAGAAGATGTATATTGAAACGAACAACTATGGTGTAGCACAAGTTCTTCACTTTGGTGATCGAGACAGGTCGAGATTTGGCCCTCTTATTGAGGAGATTAGGGAGCTGTTGCGAGGTGTTGACGAACACCGGATGATCCGGTCTAGAAGATCGGCGAACAAGGCGGCACACATTCTAGTGAAGGAAGGCTGCATTAACATGCTTTGTAAAACCTGGTTTAGTGTTTCTCCAGCATGTATTTGTGATGTTCTCTTGAACGATTTGGTCGGGAACTAAGTAACAAATGCAGCGTTTGACTAAAAAAACGCAAATGTTAACGCCTATACGTGTGGCACGAAACAACATGGCCCAAACGCCTACATTACCATTCATTTTGCCACGTTAAAACAGATGACATCAGCAAAAATCTTTTTGATTTTTGGTTTAAAAATGTTTTATCTCCTAATTAAAAAATCCAATTCAAAATCCGTTTTCACCATTAGATCCGTCTCGACGAGATCTTCAAAACTAGATCTCATGTTGATATGTTTCGACGAAATTTTTTTTTTGCCCAAAAGTTACCATGATTTTTATAGCGTAGTTGTTATAGTGTTTACACTAAGGTTGCCATGTGACAATTTTAGTTGATAGAGCATAACACACAGACTGCGCCATGTCATCGCATGCTTGCATGTGGGAATCTTTTTTTATTTCCTGTTTTTAAAATATTTTATCTCTTAATAAAAATTCGATCAAATCTGTTTTCACGACCACACATGTGGGTGTTATCCGCGTCCAAGAAAAGGAGATCACATGTCTTTGTAGTACAGGCCTCTTGACCACTGCTACTTCCAGGGCTCAACAGGTTCGTACATGCGATGTCTCCGTTGTTAACTCTAAACATTCCATCACGAGTCATTGTCGCAAGGACGGCAAACTTCTCTGGTTATTACTCTATGATCAGCGCGTGACCATATATAATAGGATATCACATATCCTAAGGAAAAGCACACATAAATATCAACGTCAGTACATAGCGATCGCTTCCTCAGATAATACAATACGCCTCGTGGCAACTTGTCCATTCCCGGAAGCAAATTGAAACTCCGTCGCCAGCTGCTTGAAGTGGCGTCGATTCCGCTAAATGGACGGCGCAGGCCCGTTCCGACGTTCCGTGACTTGCGTGTCTCTTCTTGCCCGAAAGGCGAAAAGCCGTCAGCGTGTAACCTAACCACGATGCAGGCTGCGTCGTCCAGAGGCGAGGCATGGATTTTATTTCAGCAAAATCGCGTGTGATCTCGTCGAGTTTCGAAAACACTTCACACACGACACTTTGCTGGACGACACTTAGACGATGGCTAATCTAACAGGCTGGTGATGTTTAGCCTTGTGCTTGAACGGTGGATATGGTGTGTCGTCTGTATTTCGTGTGATACATGTCGTGCATGTAGCAGTGCTCGTCGAGTTTTGTGTGTCCCTTCCAAGCGTTGCTGCTGTACAGCTGCAGCTTCAGACTAGTTTTAAACAGTTCAGCAGGGCCTGAGCGCACGTACAGAGTACTACTCCCTTTTTTCCGGTTTATAGGGCTCAATTCAAAAATCTCATCAACCAAGGTAGATGGTGAGTGGTGGAATACTATTTGTAGTTTGCAAAAACACCTAATTAATGCTCTTGTTTTCCTTAAAAAATTATGTTTACCAATGCATTAATTGCAATGCATGCATGCATAAAATACATGCATTGGTCAATTTTCTCTTAACACTTGAATGCAATGATTTAATGCATCTTGAAATCTAAACATGTGATGAGGAACAACCAAATTGAGCCTTATAAAATGGAAAAACTAAAATTTTAAGATAAGCCCTATAAACCGGAAAGGAGGGAGTAGTACATTGCACGACTGGACAGCTGCAAATTCCGGCGCTATATGAAAGATTTGAAAAATAGGTACGCAGCCGCATGTGGCCATCGAATTTCAACGGGCCACGGACGCACACACGGGGGATTGGATCAGGCAGATTCCGTATCCGCCTTCCCGAATCCCCGGACGTGGCCATCGAGGCGTCGAATAGCTGGCGCTGCGCTCGCGCCTCGCGGTGTGCTCCGACACGCGCTCCGTCTCCATCGTCGGCTTCCTACCCCGCTTCCTCCGTGCGGATCATCGTTCGGCAACGCCGCGATGCGAAGGAAGCTGCGAGGCGGAGCGCGTTGCCGTGGCATCGGGATATGAAAACGCGACCGTGCAGGGCTGCTGCCTGCTGGTTGGGTGGGTGCCCGACCGGATGCTCCCGAGTTCCCCTGGGCGTAGACAGACTCCCCCGGCATTCGTGTGGCAAATTAACGGCAAACTACTTCCCTGGACGCTGGCAAATTTTTATCTAGACACATCCAAATACATACATTCTTTTGTCATTGTAGTACTATGTATTTTTGAATCGATAGCTTGCGGTAGTTTTATCATACGGTTTTGCTAAAACTCAGCTGGTTGAGAAATAGATTGGTCTCATTTACATCCATGCCCCTTCGATCTAAATGCGTGGAGATTCATACTACAATTTTTTCTTTTTTACATAAACAGGTCAAACAGTGACGCGCGCAGCCTGTTGTTTCGTTCGTTGGCCCGTTTGTCCAAGCTCGCAGCGACGCTCGCATCCACTCGCATCTACCACAGTCCACACTCATGTTTCTTTTTGTCAGCTTTTTTAATGTCTACACAAGGCTTCTATACCGAAAAAGGCTTTCGCCCGCTTTATATATAAAGCATAGACCAACAATGCCCGGTACAACCGCACTTACCCATCACAAACGCGCACACACCCCAAACAGGATACATAGGCGCTAAGCGCAGCAACACACCCCCTAGCACTACAAGAGCCGCCGGGGGCTTCATCCGTGAACACCGTGAAGAAATGAAGCCGCATATGACGAACCGTGGGCTCCAAGGCGGCGCCTTCAGGAAGGATACGGCACCGGAGCGCCGCCACCGCCCGATCCGAGGATCAGAGTTTTTCCTGGAGCAACACGAGGGCAATGATAGCCGCGACGACGCCTTCAAGAAGGGAGCGATCTTCGCCGTCGCCAGTCCATCCGAAGATAGAGTAGGTTTTCACCCCGGCCAACACTCACAGCCACCGAACACCACACCCCGGCTACCACGCCGCCCACACTTCTATACATTACCTCATGTTAATATAAGGAAAGTGAGCCTTCAATTCGTCATTCCCATCACTCATCTTTTCTTCCTTTTTGACGGCGTTTTTGATGTTCTTCTTATCATTTGGTTTCCTTTTTCTTTCATTTCTCCTTTTCACCTACTTTTTACTTTCTTTTTCATTCTTATATGTAAACACTTCATGACGAATTCTATTTCGGTGAGATTTAGTTAATTTTAAATGTACAACTAGATGTATTTGTTTTTCTTCATTTTTATTTTCCATTTTAAGGGGGCCACAATTGCAAGTTTCAAATGAAGTCGCAACTGCATTTTTTAAAACAGTTTTACTATTTTTCAGCCGCCTGTTTTTAAATTCGGCTCAGACCTTTTTTCTGTCCATTGGATCTACACAAACCTCTGCGCATCGGTTTGTCCTGAGTCTCCATGTACCGGGTCGTCCAGTCGCGGTTTGTTTTGTGTCGTTGGGTTTTCGGGTTCGCGGGACTTGAGTCTCCTTTTCTTCAATCAGTGTGTGTCAGGAGGGGATTGGTCGAGGCGGGTGGAGACGGCGGAGGGATGTGGGGACTCCTTGCTGGTGATTAGCGGCAGATCGGCCGTTGTGGGAGATAGTAGTGCCACCGAACGGAGGGGCGCAAGGTATTTCCCTCCTATCTCCCTGCTGTTCTCGCTTTGCCCAATTTTTTTTCCTATTTGCTCGATGTGATATGCCTCTCCCCGCGCTCCATTCAGTTCATCGTCATGGTCGCCGGTCATAGAGCTTGTCGCAGGGGTTGCTCAGTTAGCTAGTTTTCTGGCCAGGAATGTTGTGGTAGCTTAGTTTTTGCATCCACCTATCTGCGCGTGTACCCCTATCCCCAAATCCCCACGCCAATTGTTGGGTGTAGATCTCTGGTTCTAACAAAGTGTTAAGTGCCATTTTTAATCACTATGCAGATGGTGTGACAGTAGGTATACGAGGAGTGGCTGCGTTCTGTTGATGTAGCATGGGGGAAGGAATATTCTGAATCCTTTTTTTATAGTCAGTATCTTCCAGCCTGAAAACATGCACACGATCTATGTGTTTCCATAAGTAGGGAAGTCATGTTTTTTTTACTGCAAATGTTAGTCATCATTTTTTTTGTAGTTGAGTGAACGAGAGCTAGGTTTTGGTACTAGATTATTCAGTTTTTAAGCATGTTATATAGATTATTCAGCTTCAGTATTTTCTTCATTCTGGAGATGCTTTTTGCTTTTTTCAGGCCTGAATTTTTGGGAGCAAGCTCACGTAATTTTTTGGATGCGCATATTTCATGCTAAAACGGACGGACCTGAATTTTTTCTTCCTCTATCTGCTATGTATTGGCTTTTTATAGTTCTTCAGTAGGTTTTCAGGGCAGTTTTCTCTGCACCAACACTTGTTTTGATTTTCTGGTGTAGGTGATGTAGTGTTTCTCTTTACAACCAGGCTAAATCAGGCATCGGGTGTTCATTTTTGCATTTTTATAGTGCCCCCAACACACATTTTTGCATCAACAAATATGTGTTGTTCATTTTGTGGTCATCTAAGTTTTTTCATTGTTTAGTTAATATGTTTCATTTTTTGTAAGTAGTTTAGGTCTCATATTTTTGAGTTTCATCAGTTAGTTTCATTGTTCACTATTTTCTTCAGTTTTTAGTCTTCAAAGTTAGTTCTCAGTACCCCTCTAAGGATCAATTCCTTCCAGTTATTAGTCTTCAGTAACCCTAAGTATCTCATTCTTTTTTAGTCTAAGTATCTCAGTCATTTTCTGTTTTCTCTGGTTCTCAGTTTCATCATTTTGCTCTTCTGCATTTTCTCATCCTTTTGTTCAGTCTCTCTTTCCTAGTGTCTTAGGTTCCTAGTTTCGATCTTCTTCATTTCTTCTTATCTAGTCTCTCTTTAGTTTTCTCAGTCTTAATTTTCATATTTCAGTTTTTTTCACTCTGATTCATTATCTATCTTGTCATTCTTCTTTCCAAACTAATGTCGGTTATCAGTTTTTCAGTATTTCGTTCTAAATTCTTCTTTGGTCTCCCTTTCTTCATTTAGCCCTTGCCCTGTCGCGGTTAGTATGTCATTGATTACCGTAAAAAAGACACGTGGCCTAGTAAGTTTTGTCATTCTTTCTTTTGGTCTTTATTCTATTACACGAGTCAATTGTTTACCTCAATCTATCAGTCTAATAAGCTTAATTATTTATCAGTGTTCGAATCTTTAGTCTGTCGCTCTCCATTGGTTAAGCGACTTACTTTTCATTTCGTCAATGTACAATCCTTTCTTTTATTTTAGCAGTTAATCAATTTTAAGCTTACATTCATTTTTGTCGGTTTCTATTCTCTTTCCTTATGTCTGTTCTGGGTGGGGATCCACTGATTTGCTTCAATTCTTTTTATCACAGTTTGGGGTGCTTTTGTTACGGGCATTGGGGTGTTATTTTCATCTCTATTTTTCGGGATCCGCCACATGCATTCGTAGGTAGGCCCCCTTGAAGTTAATTTATTGTCAACTTAGGTTATTCATTCTTAAGTTTTTGAATTTGTTCTTGGCTCTACTTTTAGCATGCATTCTCTTTCTTGAGTCTATCAGTTTTTCGAGTTTAACATGCATGAGGAGAGCCAATATTTTTCTATTCTTCCTTTTTAATTGTTTAGTTGTTGTTTTATGCAGTTTGTCCCATGTGACTTAAGGGGCAAATTCAACGGGGCAACTGGCATCCGTGTGCTCTTTGAGGAATGTGAGGGGCGCCTTCATCAGACTGAACAATCTCATTGATGAAGATTTGGTTCATTTTGTATTGGATGGATTAGTGCGAAAGTTCCAGATTTGCATGCTACGCCACCGCCCAACCATGTTGAGCTAGCAATTGCGGCTGTTGTGTTTACCCAAGGCATCACGTTGTGAGACGAGTATGCAAATCTATACCAAACCCTGCTGGCGACCGATGGATTCATTGGTATTCCATTTTGTGCACTGTCTGACAAAGACCAACGTTGTCGACCACGTGATGGTATGTTTTCTGATTTTTTTACTTTCCTATGTTTTTAGCTTCTTTTTCTCTTCTTTTTTCTTGTTATCCTTCTTTGCTCATGAAAGACCTTTTTACACGGTGGTGACTGACACACTATCTTATTTTTCTTTGTCTTTCTATTTTTGGATGGACGAGAAAAACCAGAAATTACTTTTCAAGGTAGCTTCCAGCCTGACGGAAGGCATGGCTGGACTACAACCGGAGTAGAGATTGTAAGAATTTCTCTGTACAAGACATCAACGGATGGCTGTAGGAACAACACTCTGAATGAACTGAATATGATGGTTGTCTTCAACACCATGTAAGCAACAATTTGTTTGTGCAATAAGAGATGTGGTTGCAGAAGTAGTGAGCACTTGGTCCTCTATGTGATTTTCCATATATGTAACCCCGCCATTTCAAGAACTACGTGTGTGCTTTTCTCTGTGTTATCAACTAGATGTAAATTGTTACCTGAAATCTTTATGTGTGCATTTTTTGTGTGGTTAGAAACACAAGAAATGTGTGGTAAAACCTTCTATTTTTTTGTGTTTTGCTATTACACAACATAGTAGGTTTTCTTCCTTCATCTTTTTGTTACTATAAGAGGAATGTTCTCATTTCTAAAAGTGTTTTTTTGCTGGAGATCATAATATCATTTCTTCAGTCTTTCACTGCCCTCATATCTTTTTTTTCTTCCTACTATGTTGGATGAATAAGCTAACACATGCATATTTTACGAAAAAAATTCTCACTCTAACACAAAAAGGTGGGGGTGGGCTGGTAGGTTTTTTTGGGTCTGTGTGGACTGCGGATGCTAACGGGTTTTTGCCAGTGGCCATTAGGGTACATGCTGAGTCAGCAATCATACGATTAGAGGTCCAAGAGGGGAGGTAGAATTCGATCTAAAGCTGCTGCGAAAACGGGCCTTTTTTTAAGACTAGACCATGGACTAAAAAACATACACGTGTCAAAAACTGATTGGACAAGAAAAATGACCTAAACCAAATGAAAAATCACATGTCTGATAACTAGACACTCCCTTTTAAAATCCAGCCGCAACTGCAATTTTTCAAGAGGGCCATTATTGCAAGTTTTTTGTGAGGTCGCAGTTGCATGTACAACTAATAGACATGCAACTGCAACCATTGTAACCCGACCGCAACTACGTGTGCCACAATGTGACTGCAGCTGGGTACGAGAGGGCGGTTGTACATTCAACTGCAAGTGTTGTAACCCAACCGCAATTGCACGTGCCACAAATGCGACTGCAACTAGGTTCGATAGGGGAGTTGTTGAGGGGAGTTTGTCGGGGTTGTCGGGGGAGGGGGTGATGGTTGGAGGGAGTTGCATGTCAACCAATAGACATGCATCTGCTACCATTGTAACCCGACCGCAACTGCATGTGCCACAATGCGACTGGAATTTGGTATGAGAGTACGGTTGTACATGCAACTGCAAGTGTTGTAACTCAACCGCAATTGCACGTGCCACAATGCGGCTGCAACTGGGTTCGAGAGGGGAGTTGTACAGAGGAGTTTGTTGAGGTTGTCGGGGGCTGGAGGGAGTTGGATGCCAACCAATAGTGATGCAACTACAACCATTCTAATCCGACCGCAACTGCATGCACCATAATGCGACTGCAACTGAGTACAAGAGGACGATTGTATATACAACTGCAAGTGTTGTAATCCAATTGCATTTGCACATGCCCCAATGCAACTACAACTGGGTTCGTGAGAGGAGTTTGTCTGGGTTGTAGGGGGATTGAGGGAGTTGCATGTCAACCAATAGACATGCAACTACAACCATTTTAACCCGACGACAACTGCACGCGCCACAGTGCAATTGCAACTGGGTACGAGAGGGCGGTTGTACAAGCAACTGCAAATGTTGCAACCCTACCGCAATTGCATGTGCCACAATGCGAGTGCAACTAGGTTAAAGAGGGGAGTTTGTCGAGGTTGTCCGGGGGTGGGGGGAGTTGCATGTGTTAACTGTTGGGGAACGTAGTAATTTCAAAAAAATTCCTACGATCACGCAAGATCTATCTAGGTGGTGCATAGCAACGAGAGGGAGAGTGTGTCCACATACCCTCGTAGACCGAAAGCGGAAGCGTTAAGTAACGCGGTTGATGTAGTCGAACGTCTTCGCGATCCAACCGATCAAGTACCGAACGCACGACACCTCCACGATCTGCACATGTTCAGCTTGGTGATGTCCCTTGAACTCTAGATCCAGCTAAGGCTAAGGGAGAGTTTCATCAGCACGACGGCGTGGTGACGGTGATGATGAAGTTGCCGGCGCAGGGCTTCGCCTAAGCACTACGTCAATATGACCGAGGTGGAAAACTGTGGAGGGGGGCACCGCACACGCCTAAAGATCAACTTGTGTGTCTATGAGGTGCCCCCTGGCCATGTATATAAAGGAGGGGAGGGAGAGGTGGCCGGCCCAAGGGGGGCATGCCAGGTGTGGGGAATCCTACTAGGACTCCCCAGTCCAAGTAGGATTCCCCTCCTCTTTCCTATTCCTAGTAGGAGAAGGAGGGAAGGAGAAAGAGGGGAGAAGGAGGGGGGCGCCGCCCCTTCCTAGCCCAATTCGGACCGGCCCATGGGGGGGCACCCCTTGAGGCCCTTCTCTCCTTTCCCGTATGGCCCATTAAGGCCCATTACTTCCCCGACGAATTACCGTAACTCTTGAGTAGTCCAAAAAATACCCAAATCACTCGGAACCTTTGTCCGAATATAGCCTTCCAATATCTCGATCTTTACGTCTCGACCATTTCGAGACTCCTTGTCAGTTACGTGATCTCATCTGAGACTCCAAAAAAACTTCGGTCATCAAATCACATAACTCATAATACAAATCATCATCGAACGTTAAGCGTGCGGACCCTACGGGTTCGAGAACTATGTAGACATGACCGAGACACATCACCGGTCAATAACCAATAGCGGAACCTGGATGCTCATATTGGCTCCTACATATTCTATGTAGATCTTTATCTGTCAAACCGCATAACAACATACGTTGTTCCCTTTGCCATCGGTATGTTACTTGCCCGAGATTCAATCGTCGGTATCATCATACCTAGTTCAATCTTGTTACCGGCAAGTCTCTTTACTCGTTTCGTAATACTTCATCCTGCAACTAACTCATTAGTCACAATGTTTGCAAGGCTTATAGTGATGAGTATTACCGAGAGGGCCCAGAGATACCTCTCCGAAACACGGAGTGACAAATCCTAATCTCGATCTATGCCAACCCAACAAACACCTACGGATACACCTGTAGAGCACCTTTATAATCACCCATTTACGTTGTGACATTTGGTAGCACACAAAGTGTTCCTCTGGTATTCGGGAGTTGCGTAATCTCATTGTCTGAGGAACGTGTATAAGTCATGAAGAGAGCAGTAGCAATGAAACTATAACGATCATAATGCTAAGTTAACGGATGGGCCATGTCCATCACATCATTATCCTAATGATCTGATCCTGTTCATCAAATGACAACACATGTCTATGGTTAGGAAACATAACCATCTTTGATTAACGAGCTAGTCAAGTAGAGGCATACTAGGGACACTATGTTTTGTCTATGTATTCACACATGTACTAAGTTTTCGGTTAATACAATTCTAGCATGAATAATAAACATTTATCATGAAATAAGGAAATAAATAATAACTTTATTATTGCCTCTAGGGCATATTTCCTTCAGTCTCCCACTTGCACTAGAGTCATTAATCTAGTTCACATCGCCATGTGATTTAACATCAATAGTTCACATATGTATGTGATTGACACGTATAGTTCACATCGCCATGTGACCAACAACCAAAGGGTTTACTAGAGTCAATAATCTAGTTCACATAGCTATGTGATTAACACCCAAAGATTACTAAGGTGTGATCATGTTTTTCTTATGAGAGAAGTTTAGTCAACGGGTCTGTCACATTCAGAGCCGTATGTATTTTGCAAATATTCTATGTCTACAATGCTTTGTATGGAGCTACTCTAGCTAATTGCTCCCACTTTTAATATGTATCCAGCTTGAGACTTAGAGTCATCTAGATCGGTGTAAAAGCTTGCATCAACGTAACTCTTTACGACGAACTCTTTATAACCCCATCACCGAGAAACATTTCCTTAGTCCTCACTAAGGATAATTTTGACCGCTGTCCAGTGATCTAGTCTTAGATCACTATTGTACCCCCTTGACAAACTCATGGCAAGGTACACAATAGGTCTGGTACACAGCACAACATACTTTATAGAACCTATGACTATGGCATAGGGAATGACTTTCATTCTCTTTCTATTTTCCGTCGTGGTCGGGCTTTGAGTCTTACTCAACTTTACACCTTGTAATACAAACAAGAACTCCTTCTTGACTGATCCATTTTGAACTCTTTCAAAAACTTGTCAAGGTATTTACTCATTGAAAAATCTTATTAAGCGTCTTGATCTATCTCTATAGATCTTGATGCCCAATATGTAAGCAGCTTCACCGACGTCTTTCATCGAAAAACTCTTATTCAAGTATCCCTCTATGCTATCCAGAAATTCTATATCATTTCTAATCAACAATATGTCATCCACATATAATATTAGAAATGCTACAGAGCTCCCATTCACTTTGTTGTAAAACCATATGCTTTGATCACACTATCAAAGCATTTATTCCAACTCCGAGAGGCTTGCACCAGTCCACAAATGGACCACCGGAGCTTGCACACTTTGTTAGCATCCTTTGGATCGACAAAACCTTCTGGTTGCATCATATACAACTCTTCTTCTAGAAATCCATTCAGGAATGCAGTTTTGACATCTATCTGCCAAATTTCATAATCATAAAATGCAGCAATTGCTAACATGATTCGGACAGACTTAAGCATCGCTACGGGTGAGAAAGTCTCATCATAGTCAACTCCTTGAACTTGTCGAAAACCTTTTTGCGACAAGTAGAACTTTATATATAGTAACACTACTATCAGTGTCTGTCTTGCTTTTGAAGATCCATTTAGTCTGAATGGCTTGCCGATCATCGGGCAAGTCCACCAAAGTCCACACTTTGTACTCATACATGGATCCCATCTCAGATTTCATGGCCTCAAGCCATTTCGCAGAATTTGGGCTCATCATCGCTTCCTCATAGTTCGTAGGTTTATCATGGTCTAGTAACATGACTTCCAGAATAGGATTATCGTACCACTCTGGTGTGGATCATACTCTGGTTGACCTACGAGGTTCGGTAGTAACTTGATCTGAAGTTTCATGATCATCATCATTAGCTTCTTCACTAATTGGTGTAGGAATCACTGGAACTGATTTCTGTGATGAACTACTTTCCAATTCGGGAGAAGGTACAATTACCTCATCAAGTTCTACTTTCCCCCTACTCACTTCTTTCGAGAGAAACTCCTTCTTTAGAAAGGATCCATTTTTAGCAACAAAGATTTTGCCTTCGGATCTGTGATAGAAGGTGTACCCAACAATTTCCTTTGGGTATCCTATGAAGACGCACTTCTACAATTTGGGTTCGAGCTTATCAGGTTGAAGCTTTTTCACATAAGCATCGCAACCCCAAACTTTAAGAAATGACAACTTTGGTTTCTTGCCAAACCACAGTTCATAAGGTGTCATCTCAACGGATTTTGAGGTGCCCTGTTGAACGTGAATGCAGCTGTCTCTAATGCATAACCCCAAAACGACAGTAGTAAATCGGTAAGAGACATCAAAGATCGCACCATATCCAATAAAGTGCGGTTACGACGTTCGGACACACCATTATGTTGTGGTCTTCCAGGTGGCGTGAGCTGTGAAACTATTCCACATTGTTTTAAATGAAGGCCAAACTCGTAACTAAAATATTCTCCTCCACGATTAGATCGTAGAAACTTCACTTTCTTGTTACGATAATTCTCCACTTCACTCTGAAATTCTTTGAACTTTTAAAATGTTTCTGACTTGTGTTTCATTAAGTAGATATACCCATATCTGCTCAAATCATCTTTGAAGGTCAGGAAATAATGATACCCGCCACGAGCATCAGCACTCATTGGACCGCATACATCGGTATGTATTATTTCCAATAAGTCACTAGCTCGTTCCATTGTTCCGGAGAACGGAGTTTTAGTCATCTTTCCCTTAAGGCACGGTTCGCAAGCATCAAATGATTCATAATCAAGTGATTCCAAAAGTCCATCTTTATGGAGTTTCTTTATGCGCTTTACACCGATATGACCCAAACGACAGTGCCACAAATAAGTTGCACTATCATTATCAACTTTGTATCTTTTGGCATGAATACTATGAATATGTGTATTACCACGATCGAGATTCAATAAACCATCAACATTGGGTGTATGACCATAGAAGGTTTTATTCATGTAAACAGAATAACAATTATTCTCTATCTTAAATGAATAACCGTATTGCAATTAACATGACCTAATCATATTCATGCTCAACGCAAACACCAAATAACATTTACTTAGGTTCAACACTAATCCCGAAAGTATAGGGAGTGCTCGATGATGATCATATCAATCTTGGAACCACTTCCAACACACATCGTCACTTCATCCTCAACTAGTCTCTATTTATTCTGCAAATCCTGTTTCGAGTTACTAATCTTAGCAACCGAACAAGTATCAAATACCCAGGGATTACTACGAGCACTAGTAATATGCATATCAAATATACCTTTGTTCACTTTGCCATCCTTCTTATCCGCCAAATATTTGGGGCAGTTCCACTTCCAATGACCATTTCCTTTGCAGTGGAAGCACTCAGTTTCAGGCTTAGGTCCAGCTTTGGGCTTCTTCACGGGAGTGACAACTTGCTTGTCATTCTTCTTGAAGTTCCCTTTCTTTCCCTTTGCCCTTTTCTTGAAACTAGTGGTCTTGTTTAATCATCAACACTTGATGCTCTTTCTTGATTTCTACCTTCGTCGATTTTAGCATCACGAAGATCTCGGGAATCGTTTTGGTCATCCCTTGCATACTATAGTTCATCACAAAGTTCTAGTAACTTGGTGATGGTGACTAGAGAACTCTGTCAATCACTATCTTATCTGGAAGATTAACTCCCACTTGATTCAAGTGATTGAAGTACCCAGACAATCTGAGCACATGCTTACTAGTTGAGTGATTCTCCTCCATCTTTTAGGCAAAGTACTTGTCAAAGGTCTCATACCTCTTGACATGGGCATGAGTCTGAAATACCAATTTCAGGTCTTGGAACATCTCATATGCTCTGTGACATTTCAAAAACGTTTTTGAAGTCCCGGTTCTAAGCCGTAAAGCATGGTGCACTAAACTATCAAGTAGTCATCATATTGAGCTAGCCAAATGTTCATAACGTATGCATCTGCTCCTGCAATAGGTCTGTCACCTAGCGGTGCATCAAGGACATAATTCTTCTGTGCAGCAATGAGGATACTCCTCAGATCACGGACCTAGTCCGCATCATTGCTACTATTATCTTTCAACTTAGTTTTCTCTAGGAACATATACAGAACATAGGGAAGCTATAACGTGAGCTATTGATCTACAACATAATTTGTAAAATACTATCAGGACTAAGTTCATGATAAATTAAAGTTCAGTTAATTATATTACTTAAGAACTCCCACTTAGATAGACATCCCTCTAGTCATCTAAATGATCACGTGATCCTATCAACTAAACCATGTCCAATCATCACGTGAGATGGAGTAGTTTTCAATGCGGAACATCTCTATGTTGATCATATCTACTATATGATTCACGCTCGACCTTTCGGTCTTCAGTGTTCCGAGGCCATATCTGCATATGCTAGGCTCGTCAAGTTTAACCCGAGTATTCTGCATGTGAAAAACTGGCTTGCACCCGTTGTATGTGAACATAGAGCTTATCACACCCGATCATCACATGGTGTCTCAGCACGAAGAACTGTAGCAACGGTGCATACTCAGGCAGAACACTTATAACTTAAAATTTAGTAAGGGATCATCTTATAATGCTACCGCCATACTAAGCAAAATAAGATGCATAAAAGATAAACACCACATGCAATCAAAATATGTGACATGATATGGCCATCATCATCTTGTGCTCATGGTCTCCATCACCGAAGCATCGTCATGATCTCCATCGTCACCGGCATGACACCTTGATCTCCATTGTAGCATCATTGTCATCTCGCCAACTATTGCTTCTACGACTATCGCTACAGCTTAGTGATAAAGTAAAGCAACTACATGGCGATTGCATTTCATACAATAAAGCGACAACTATATGGCTCTTGCAAGTTGCCAATAACACTCTGAATGAACTGAATATGATGGTTGTCTTCAACACAATGTAAGCAAAAATTTGTTTGTGCAATAAGATATGTGGTTGCAGAAGTAGTGAGCACTCAGTCCTCTATGTGATTTTCCATATATGTAACCCCCGCAGTTTCAAGAACTACGCGTGTGCTTTTATTTGTGTTATCAACTAGACGTAAATTGTTACTTAAAATCTTTATGTGTACATTTTTTGTGTGGTTAGAAACACAAGAAATGTGTGGTAAAACCTTCTGTTTTTTGTGTTTTGCCATTACGCAACATAGTAGGTTTCTTCCTTCATCTTTTTGTTAGTATAAGAGGAATGTTCTCATTTCTAAAAGTGTTTTTTTGCTGGAGATCATTATATAATTTCTTTAGTCTTTCACTGCCGTCACATCTTTTTTTCTTCCTACTATGTTGGATGAATAAGCTAACACATGCATATTTTACAAAAAAAATCTCACTCTAACACAAAAAGGTGGGGGTGGGCTGGTAGGTTTTTTGGGTCTGTGTGTGGACTGTGGATGCTAACGGGTTTTTGCCAGTGTCGTTAGGGGACAGGCTGAGTCAGCAATCATACAATTAGAGGTCCAAGAGGGGAGGTAGAATTCGACCTGAAGCTGCTACGAAAACAGGCATTTTTTAGACTAGACCATGGACTAAAATTAAAAAAAATGCACGTGTCAAAACTGACTGGACAAGAAAAATGACCTAAACCAAATGAAAAATCACATGTCTGATAACTAGACACTCCCTTTTAAAATCCGGTCGCAACTGCAATTTTTCAAGAGGACCATAATTGCAAGCTTTTTGTGAGGTCGCAGTTGCATGTACAACTAATAGACATGCAACTGCAACCATTGTAACCCAGCCGCAACTACGTGTCCCACAATGTGACTGCAGCTGGGTATGAGAGGGCGATTGTACATTCAACTGCAAGTGTTGTAACCCAATCGCAATTGCACGTGCCACAAATGCGACTGCAACTAGGTTCGATAGGGGAGTTGTTGAGGGGAGTTTGTCGGGGTTGTCGGGGGAGGGGGTGATGGTTGGAGGGAGTTGCATGTCAACCAATAGACATGCAACTGCTACCATTGTAACCAGACCGCAACTGCATGTGCCACAATGCGACTGTAATTGGGTATGAGAGTACGGTTGTACATGCAACTACAAGTGTTGTAACCCAACCACAACTGCATGTGCCACAATGCGACCGCAACTGGGTTCGAGAGGGGAGTTGTACAGAGGAGTTTGTCGAGGTTGTTGGGGGCTGGATGGAGTTGGATGCCAACCAATAGAGATGCAACTACAACCATTCTAATCCGACCACAACCGCATGCGCCATAATGCGACTGTACATACAACTGCAAGTGTTGTAATCCAATTGCAATTGCACATGCCACAATGCGAGTACAACTGGGTTCGTGAGAGGAGTTTGTCAGGGTTGTCGGGGGATTGAGGGAGTTGCATGTAAACCAATAGACATGCAACTGCAACCATTATAACCCGACCGCAACTTCATGCGCTACAGTGCGACTGCAACTGGGTACGAGAGGGCGGTTCTACAAGCAATTGCAAATGTTGCAACCCTACCGCAATTGCATGTGCCACAATGCGATTGCAACTGGGTTAAAGAGGGGAGTTTGTCGAGGTTGTCCGGGGGTGGGGGAGTTGCATGTGTTAACGGTTGGGGAACGTAGTAATTTCAAAAAAATTCCTACGATCACGCAAGATCTATCTAGGTGATGCATAGCAACGAGAGGGAGAGTGTGTCCACGTATCCTTATTGACCGAAAGCGGAAGCGTTAGGTAACGCGTTTGAGGTAGTCGAACGTCTTCGCGATCCAACCGATCAAGTACCGAATGCACGACACCTCCGCGATCTGCTCACGTTCCGCTTGGTGACGTCCCTTGAACTCTAGATCCATCCGAGGCTAAGGGAGAGTTCCGTCAGCACGACAGCGTGGTGACGGTGATAATGAAGTTACCGGTGCAGGGCTTTGCCTAAGCACTACGTCGATATGACCGAGGTGGAAAACTATGGAGGGGGCACCGCACATGGCAAAATATCAACTTGTGTGTCTATGGGGTGCCCCCTGGCCACGTATATAAAGGAGGGGAGGGAAGAGGTGGCCGGCCCAAGGGGGGCATGCCAGGTGTGGGGAATCCTACTAGGACTCCCCAGTCCAAGTAGGATTCCCCTCCTCTTTCCTATTCCTAGTAGGAGAAGGAGGGAAGGAGAAAGAGGGGAGAAGGAAGGAGGGGGGCGCCGCCCCTCCTAGTCCAATTCGGACCAGCCCATGGGGGGGACCCCTTGAGGCCCTTCTCTCCTTTCCCGTATGGCCCATTAAGGCCCACTACTTCCCCCGGCGAATTACCATAACTCTCCGGTACTCCGAAAAATACTCGAATCACTCGGAACCTTTCCGATGTCCGAATATAGCCGTCCAATATATCGATCTTTAAGTCTCGACCATTTCGAGACTCCTTGTCAGGTCCGTGATCTCATCTGGGACTCCGAACAAACTTCGGTCATCAAATCACATAACTCATAATACAAATCGTCATCGAACGTTGCAGACCCTACGGGTTTGAGAACTATGTAGACATGACCGAGACACATCACCGGTCAATAACGAATAGCGGAACCTAGATGCTCATATTGGCTCCTACATATTCTACGAAGATCTTTATCGGTCAAACCGCATAACAACATACGTTGTTCCCTTTGTCATCGGTATGTTACTTGCCCGAGATTCGATCGTCGGTATCATCATACCTAGTTCAATCTCGTTACCGGCAAGTCTCTTTACTCGTTCCGTAATACTTCATCCCGCAACTAACTCATTAGTCACAATGCTTGCAAGGCTTATAGTGATGAGTATTACCAAGAGGGCCCAGAGATACCTCTCTGAAACACGGAGTGACAAATCCTAATCTTGATCTATGCCAACCCAACAAACACCTTCGGATACACCTATAGAGCACCTTTATAATCAGCCATTTACGTTGTGACATTTGGTCACACACAAAGTGTTCCTTCGGTATTCAGGAGTTGCGTAATCTCATAGTCTGAGGAACATGTATAAGTCATGAAGAGAGCAGTAGCAATGAAACTATAACGATCACAATGCTAAGCTAACGGATGGGTCAAGCCCATCACATCATTCTCCTAATGATGTGATCCCGTTCATCAAATGACAACACATGTCTATGGTTAGGAAACATAACCATCTTTGATTAATGAGCTAGTCAAGTAGAGGCATACTATGGACACTATGTTTTGTCTATGTATTCACACATGTACTAAGTTTCCGGTTAATAAAATTCTAGCATGAATAATAAACATTTATCATGAAATAAGGAAATAAATAATAACTTTATTATTGCCTCTAGGGCATATTTCCTTCATTAACCAATAGACATGCACCTGCAACCGTCGTAACTCGACCACAACTACATGCTCCACAATGTGACTACCACTATGAACGAGAGGGCGATTGTACATGCAACTGCAAGTGTTGTAACCGAACTCATAATTGCACGTGCCACAATGCGACTACAACCGGATTCGAGAGGGGAGTTGTCAGGGGTGGGGGTGTTGCATGTCAACCACTAGACATGCAACTGCAATCGTTGTAACTTGACCGCAACTATATGCGCCGTAACACAACTGTAACTGGGTTCGGGAGGGGTTTCAGAGGGGAGGGCGAGCTAGTTGCATGGCAACCACTTAATTTGATTTGAGATATGATGAACTACGAGAATTAAATGTACATCTATGTCCTGGTTCCAAACTTATATCTTTGCCTTTTTATAGTGCTATATGTCGATATTAAATCATTCATGTGGAAGATATTATACTATTTTCTGCTGAAGTTGTACACTTTATAAAGTGCATTTTAACTTCAAAATGCACCCGTGTTAAAAAGATACTTGAGAATACACCGTACAAAAATTTAGTCAACTGACAATTAGCAAATTAATTTTTAAGTAGTATTATGTAGCAGCAGAAAAGTGCGTGGATAGTCCATCTATCCACTAGTTTTCGGCAACATGTCAAAAAAATTCCTAGTGGTTTCTCTTTTTCCTAGTGCTTCCTTAGGAGTCAGTACCATTGCATCCTCTCCAAAGGCACACTGAGATGTGCCTAAGGCCTTTAGTGTAATAAACAGGAAAACTCAAAAAATGAAAAAGTTTCTTCGTCACAGAACTACCATCCACAATTGTGGTGTAAGTGTAATACCTAGTGCTCCCATGAACCAAGTGTTAGAGCATCTTTTGACAGCTAAGTCAAACAAAAAAGAGGAGTTTCACCCAACATCGATCATTGAAGCGCTGCCCGACATAGGGACAATGTTTAGAACAACAAAATCATTAAAATAGGCATAAAGGCCATACACAACTGAAAAGTAAACAACGAACACTAGCCCATAGGAACCCAAGAGCATAAAAGCCCATACAGAACTGTCAAGAGAAAATAACAGACAACTCACCGGCATTGGCCCATTCGGAACAGAAACAATTGTGGTTCGGCCTGCAACCGAAATGGGCTGGGATAACAAAGAGATGATGCCATCTTAGGTCAGATGAATCACCTAAAATATGTGAGGTGAATGAGACCATTTTATAGCTCATCTAAGTGAGTTCTAGGTGTCCTTGAAAGAGTGTACTTCCAACTTTGTGTTGGAATTTTAGTATATTTTGGGACGTCCCAACAAATAATTTCAGAAATTCCTAATAAATCCGAGAGGCCCACTCAACCCATTTGTGCAAGGCAAGAGGTGGAACTAAGTTTAGTCCCATATTGCTAGTTTGGTTGCCGTTGGACCTACTTATAAGGGAGGTTGTATCCCCACATGTATGAGCATGAGAACAAGAGGGACATTCACGCGTGCTCCTCCCCCGCCGCCATGGCGCGGCGCTGCATGGGTTGCGTGAATGAGCCTAGACAATGTCTAAATTTTTTCCACACTTATGAAAGGTCACTTGGGAGCTGTAAAGTTTTTGCTGTAGTGGATATTGAATACGAACGCTGCACCCTTTAGCTACTACCTGTTCGTTTTGTCTCCCTCCTTTGCTTCAGCTCCCATCACAGCCCATCCGTGTAGCGACCAGACCTCAAACAGTCCGATCTCTGTGCTTTAGTTTCATCCCTGGATCAGGAATGCTGACACGCACAATACTTGAAGGATTTATAATAGAGTAGCAATCACACACTTATTACACCGAATGTCTCAAAAGAGAACTTATTACAATAAATATGGCTTAAGGCCATCTAATAACGATAACAGTGGAAGGCTTGGAAGATATGTGAGTCCATCAACTCCAATGGCATCACTAAGTATAGAACCACGACTTAAGGCACCTTACTCGTTGTCTGAAAAGTCTGCAACATGAACGTTGCAGCCCGAAAACGGGTCAGCACATGGAATATGCTGGAAATGTAACACATAGAGAGTAATGAACAGAAATATACTATACTACATGCATATATGGCTGGTGGAAAGCTCTATCGTTACAATTTTTCATAAAGCCAATTTTTTCCTACTGCAAAGGAATAAATTTATTTAACTATCATGGTGGTTGTTATACATTGAGAGTGTAGACACCCTCTCAATCCCAATTATGCATCATCATTAAACCCAACATAATTAATTAAAAGTAACATGATGAGATTCACATGATAATCCAAGTACTAGATACTCAAGATGTCCATAAACCGGGGACACAGCTAACCATGAGTAGTTTGTACACTCTCCAGAGGTTTACGCATTTTTCCCCACAAGACTCGATCTCCTCCGTTGGATTTCTCTCACTACATGGTGTTTGAGAAACGGATGACCGAGACATAGTCTTTCAGAAGCGCTAGCACCTTACGATCGGGTAGACAGTTACACCTACTTTCCCCTACATCTACTAGTCTACCACTGTAAGAGTTCGCACGACTTAATCAACTACGCTAGAGCCCATAGTAGCTTGTGGCTGCACACGGAAGTTTCTAGCATGAATAATCTCATGATCCCTTAGGGCCTAGGTGGCGGTCCATAAAAAAACAGGCAATCGCTGGAATACCCAGGTGCCTCAATCCACCCAGATGTGTATTAAAGTTGCCACCTTAAATAAACCATTAAATAACAATCTCACATCTGTCATGGATACACTCACCCAATCCACGTCTACTAGCATAGCATGGCAATATAAGAAAACGTAGAAGTAACTCCCAAGGGTTTGATAATAAAACAGGTAATAGGTACTACCTCATCTACTTCCCAACCCACAATTTAATTAGATCCTAATCATGCAATTGTTTGAGGATTGATCTAATGCAATAAAACTGGGTAGTAAAGAGGTATGATCAAAGTGTTACTTGCCTTGCTGATGATCCGTGAAACCTAGAGATTCAAAGTAGCAAGCGGCGCACTCCGGATACTCTATCGCAAACAAACAAGCAAACAAGCATACAATAAGTACTCATCTAATGCACAGGTAAAACTCAAATAAGAGAAGTAACCAGAAAGTTCAACTTAAGAACTCCGGTTTGCAAAAAGAAATAAATTGAACGAAGCAACAAAACACAAACGGCGAAAGAAACGAACTTCGTTTACTAATCTGGACCTAGGTCAAATTTACAGAAGCAAAAACTTGTTTGAGTAGGTTAAATGGAAAGAGGGTTTCGAGATGAAACTCTAGGCGCTTGAATTGCCTCATTCCGATAAACGAGCGAAAACTTATACTAGAACGGAAATCGGATGAGAAATCGCGATCAGAAATAATCGCGGAAAAATCCGAGAAAAAGAAAAACTGACGAAAGGATTAACGAACGAACGTTCGTTAACTGAAACTAAACGGTGAACTCGTCTGTTAAAACGAACGAACGAGCGAACGCTCGCTAAATAAATAAACCGGAATAAATAAAATAAACCGTTTAAAAAAATGACAACTAGGGTTTTCTAAAAAAAACGGATCGGTTTTCTTTAAAAAAAACCGGGGCGGCGGGCAGCTACCTCGGCTCGAGCTCTGGCGAGGTCCGGCGGGGCTTTGAGCGGCGTGGAGTGGCGGGGTGGCGGGGCTCCTGGCGGCGGCGGCGGCGCAA
>NC_041391.1:503547918-503595799 GCF_002162155.2 Triticum dicoccoides
GGGCGGGCGGCGGCGGCGACTTTGGGGCTCCAATGGGGGGGGGTCCGTTTATAAAGGGGGAGGGGGCGATGGTGGCTTGCGGGAGGGGGTGGTGGCGGCGTGGCCCTCCCGGACTCGGCGGAGGTGGCGGTCGGGACTCCGGTCCTGATCCGGATGCGGGAGGCGGCGGCGGCGCGGGCCGGCTCGACTGGGCCTTCGGCCTAGTCGGGCACACGGACTTTTTTTAAACAATTCCGCCGAAACTAAGAAAAATCCTAAATAAATAAATAAAAATCTAAAAATGCCAAAACAAATTTTCACCGTCTAAATAAAATACTTAGAACGAAAGGAACATTTTCTTGGCCCTAAAATGCAGTTTTGAAAAACATGCAATTTTCCTAAATTCAAATAAAATAACCAAAAACTCCAAAATAAAACTTATTTGATTTTTTATTAAATCCTCAATATTTCTTTATTTTGGGAAAGTCATTTTATTCCCTCTCTCATATTTTTTTAATAGAAATAATTGAAGATAAAATAAATAAAATCAAATGATCCTATTTTCAAAATTTGAGAAAACTCAAATATGAAAATAATGAAATCCCCAACTCTCTCCGAGGGTCCTTGAGTTGCGTAGAATTTCTAGGATCACGCCAAAAGCAATAAAATATGATATGCAATGATGATCTACTGTATAACATTCCAAATTGAAAATTTGGGATGTTACAAACCTACCCCCTTAAGATGAATCTCGCCCTCGAGATTCGGGTTGGCTAGAAAATAGGTGAGGGTGGTCCTTCAGCAAACCTTCCTCTCGCTCCTAGGTGGCTTCACCCTCGGTATGGTGGCTCCACTGAACCTTGCAAAACTTGATAACCTTGTTGTGGGTGACTCGGCTGGCATACTCGAGAATTTTGACTGGTTTCTCCTCATAGGTCAAATCACTATCCAACTGAATCGCTTCCAGCGGCACTGTATCTCTCAGCGGTATATCAGCCATCTCTGCATGGCACTTCTTCAACTGGGAAACATGGAACACATCGTGAACTCCTAACAATCCTTCGGGCAATTCCAACTTGTAAGCAACTTCTCACGTGCGCTCCAAAACTTTGTATGGTCCCGCAAAACGTGGCGCTAACTTCCCCTTCACTCCAAATCGTTTAACTCCTCGAAGTGGCGATACTCGTAGATAAACTCGGTCTCCGACTTCGTAAGGTGTCTCCTTGCATTTTGAATCGGCATAGCTCTTCTGCCTCGACTGGGCTACCTTGAGCCTATCGCGAATCAACTTCACTTTCTGTTCAGACTCCTTAATCAAATCTGGTCCAAACAACTGGCGATCTCCAACTTCATCCCACAACAATGGTGTTCTGCACCTCCTTCCGTACAAGGCTTCGAAAGGGGCCATCTTCAAACTGGATTGATAACTGTTGTTGTAAGAGAACTCCGCATATGGCAGATTGTCGTCCCAACTAGATCCATAATCTAGCGCACAAGCTCTCAACACATCCTCCAAAATCTGATTGACTCTCTCGGTCTGTCCATCTATCTGCGGATGAAAAGCTGTACTGAACTCTAGCCTGGTGAGGGAGTCCTGGATAAGGGGGCATCCGGACAACCGGACTATATGCTTTGGCCGGACTGTTAGACTTTGTCCCATGTCCGGATGGGACTCTCCTTGGCGTGGAAGGCAGGCTTGGCAATTCAGATGTAGATCTCCTCCTCTGTAAACCGACTCTGCGTAACCCTAGCCCCCTCCGGTGTCTATATAAACTGGAGGGTTTAGTCCGTAGGACACAACAACAACAATCATACCATAGGCTAGCTTCTAGGGTTTAGCCTCTCTTATCTCGTGGTAGATCAACTCTTGTAATACTCATATCATCAAGATCAATCAAGCAAGAAGTAGGGTATTACCTCCATCGAGAGGGCCCGAACCTAGATAAACATCGTGTCCCCTGCCTCCTGTTACCATTAGTCTTGGACGCACAGTTTGGGACCCCCTACACGAGATCCGCCGGTTTTGACACCAACATTGGTGCTTTCATTGAGAGTTCCTCTGTGTCGTTGCTGCAAGGCTAGATGGCTTCTCCAACCTTCAACCACGCTACCCTGGGTGAGACTTTTCTCCCCGGACAGATCTTCGTGTTCGGCGGCTTCGCACTATGGGCCAACTCGCTTGGCCATCTGGAGCAGATCGATAGCTACGCCTCTGGCCATCAGGTCAGGTTTGGAACCTAAACTACACCGCCAACATCCGCGGAGACTTGATCTTCGACGGATTCGGGCTCGTGTCAGGAGCGCCGAACAATCACGGCGAGCATGACCTAGATCTGCAGTTGGACAGTATTCGGAACATCGCACCTGCTTCAACTCCGAACTTCGTTCTAGAGCAGACCGTACCTCCTGAGGACGGGTGGATGGACCCCGCCCCGCAGGCCGCATTCTCATCGGTGTTGGAGCCAAACACAGACTCCTCTCCTCAGGAAATCTGTACCTCCGGACCCCCGGACTCATCTCCGGTAGTGTATTCCGGACAGCGCGCAGCCGTGCCCATCGAATCTAATTAGGCTCCAGTCATGGAGTTCGCCGCTGCGGATATCTTTCAGCACTCACCCTTTGGAGACATGCTAAATTCATTAAGATCTCTCTCTCTGTCAGAAGACTCCTGGCCAAACTATGTCCGGCCCGTGTGGGACAATCGATGTAGGGGACAATCTGGAACCACCGCCCACGAGGCGCTGGACAGCCACTTCATCATACGATGTCTACATGGTGGACACCCCCAAAGAAGACAATGGTGACAAAAAGGACATAACAGAGGATAAACCCCCCGGGCCAAAGCAAAAACGACGGCGTAAGCGCTGCCTCAGGTCCAGTCACAGTAAAAATAGCGATAACAACCCAAAGCAGGATGACACTCTGGTTGATTCCGAAGGAAACAACGGCCATAGGGACCTAGCGATGGAGCAAGACAAACCAGGTCATGCCGAATACAGCCCGGAGCAGACGCCCAATCAGATAAACTCAGAGGGCCGAACTCATCATGCTACCTCCAAAGAAGAAAACATGCCGGTTGACGATGCGGAACTAGATAACCTCCGCAGAAAACTCCTGGCCACAACACGGAGCCTGAAGAAGCATAAGCAAAGGCTTAAGGCCGCGCAGGATACGCTCAACCGAAGATGGAATAAGGTGCTGGACACCGAAGGGAAACGCGACGATAATAGCCACACAAAGAGCTATCCAAAGCGCAAACTGCGACCCAAATTTGACGACGAAGCCGCAGCACCCGTTCGACCCAAAAACAATACAGCTACTCAGCCGGACCAACCATCTCATGGCGGCGATAGTGCAGCCACCGATACCGCACACGATTTATGAGCACTCCTAGACAAAAAGGCCAGTGCAGCCAGATCCATCTATGGGTTTAGAGGACATGCTCCAATGTGGAACGAGGGCCACCACAACGATCATATTGATCAAATACCAGTCCGGAATCAACACCGGGAGCAACAGCAGCCGGCAACATGCCGGAACACGGCCAGATACAGAGGGGCCGCACACCCCCTGTGCTTCACAGCGAGGTGCTAGATCATGAATTTCCACAGGGATTCAAACCCGTGAATATAGAGTCATACGATGGAACGACGGACCCTGGGGTCTGGATTGAGGATTTTATCCTTCACATACACATGGCTCGTGGGGATGACCTCCATGCCATCAAATACATCCCCCTCAAGTTGAAAGGACCAGCTCATCATTGGCTGAAAAGCCTCCCCGAAAACTCAATTGGAAATTGGGAGGAACTTGAGGATGCTTTCAGGGCCAACTTTCAAGGGACCTATGTCCGGCCTCCAGATGCTGACGACTTCAGTCACATAATACAGCAGTCCGGAGAGTCCGCCCGCAAACTCTAGAACAGATTCCTCACTAAGAAGAATCAAATTGTCGACTGTCCGGATGCCAAAGCCTTAGCGGCCTTCAAACACAGTATCCGAGACGAGTGGCTTGCCAGACACCTCGGCCAAGAAAAGCCGAGAACGATGGCAGCCTTAACAAGCCTCATGACCCGATTTTGTGCGGGCGAGGACAGCTGGTTGGCCCATAGAGGCACCAGCGACCCGGGTACATCTGAAATCCGAGATGGCAATGGGAAGCCACGGCACAATAAGCACAAACGTTGGAATAACGATAGTCTGAACAGTATAGCGGTCAACGCCGGATTTAGGGGCTCTCGACCTGGTCAAGGAAAGAAGCCATTCAAAGGCAGTAAAGAGGAACCATCCGGCCTGAACAAAGTCCTGGACAGATTGTGCCAAATCCATGGCACTTCCGACAAACCTACAAATCATACCCACAGAGAATGTTGGGTTTTCAAGCAGGCTGACAAGTTAAACACCGAACACAAGGGAAGGGAAACACCAAGCGAAGACGAGGATGAGCCTCGCTAGCCGAACACCAGGGGCCAGAAACAATTCCCACCGGAAGTCAAAACGGTAAACATGGTACATGCAACTCACGCAGAGTTCGTAGCCCCCCAATTCAATCCCTGGGCAAATTACCCGATCACTTTTGATCAGAGGGACTACCCGGCCAGTATACGGCACGGAGGATCAGCTGCCTTGGTGCTCGACCCAATAATTGATGGATACCATCTTACTCGCATCCTAATGGACGGCGGTAGTAGTCTTAATCTGATATATCAAGACACCATCCGCAATATGGGTGTAGACCCATCCAGAATAAGTCAAAATAACGCCACCTTCAATGGAGTGATTCCAGGCATAGTAGCCCACTGCTGGGGCTCCCTCGTATTAGAGGTGACATTCGGTTCTCCCGACAACTTCAGAAGTGAGAACCTACTCTTCAACATCGCCCCCTTCAGCAGCGATTATCATGCATTGCTTGGAAGAATGGCCTTTGCTTGCTTTAACGCAATACCGAACTACGCCTGCCTCAAACTGAAGATGCCCAGTCTACGCGGCCTCATCTCGGTTAGCGGAAACACGGAGCAGTATGCGGCAGTTCCCGCTGCCGAACTCTAGGTGGCCTCTCCCACTACAACACATGATCGGTCTTCAAGACCATAGACAGGGTTAGACGAGTCCAATATACCATTTTTCAAAATGGCTCGGATAAACCTGAGCCAGGGGTTGTACATGTGTCCCCATAGATAATACAAGGGGCTGCAAACATGTAACAAAAGCCTACAATTCGGCTTGCCTCATTAACAGACCGGATCTCGAATACTTCTCGAGCATAATTAACTTTTCGCAGGTTTTCCTTTTTCTTTTCCACAGACACTACCAGTGCGACACCCTTCCAGGATACGGCACAATGGAGACACAGGCGCAGACGTGCAGCAGGGCACCGCAACTTAATTCCTGCTTGTCCTCGAGTAGCTAAATGATAAAAACAGAATTTTTGATGTGGAATGCTACCTAGCATGATTCTCAATGTAATTTCTCTTTATGATGGCATGAATGTTCAGATCCAAATGATTCAAGATAAAATCTTATAAAACATAAAAATAATAATGCTTCAAAGCATACTAACAAATAATCATGTCCTATCAAAATAGCATAGCCAAAGAAAGCTTATCCCTACAAAATCATATAGTTAGGCCATGCTTCATTTTCATTACACAAAATACTCCCATCATGCACAACCCTGATGACGAGCCGAGCAATTGTTTCATACTTTTTAACGCGCTTCAGCTTTTTCAACTCTTACGCAATACATGAGCGCAAGCCATGGACATAGCACTATGGTGGTATATGGTGGTATATGGTGGTGGTTGTGAGGACAAAAAGGGAGAAGATAGTCTCACATCAACTAGGCGTATTAACGGGCTATATGGAGATGCCCATGAATAGATATCAATGTGAGTGAGTAGGGATTGCCATGCAACGGATGCACTAGAGCTATAAATATATGAAAGCTCAACAAAAGAAACTAAGTGGGTGTGCATCCAACTTGCTTGCTCATGAAGACCTAGGGCATTTTGAGGAAGCCCATCATTGTAATATACAAGCCAAGTTCAATAATGAAAAATTCCCACTTAGTATATGAAAGTGACAACATAGGAGACTCTCTATCATGAAGATCATGGTGCTACTTTGAAGCACAAGTGTGGAAAAAGAGATAGTAGCATTGTCCCTTCTCTCTTTTTCTCTCATTTTATTACTTTTTTCTTTTCTTTTTTCTTCTTCTTTTTTTTCTTTGGCCTTTCTTTTCATTTTTTTTCTCCTTTCTCATTTTTTTTCTTTTGTAAAGTCCGAAGTCTCATCCCGACTTGTGGGGGAATCATAGCCTTCATCATCCTTTCCTCACTAGGACAATGCTCTAATAATGAAGATCATCACACTTATATGGATTTACAACTCAAGAATTACAACTCAAAGCTAGAACAAGATATGACTATATGAATGCCTCCGGCGGTGTACCGAGATATGCAATGAATCAAGAGCGACATGTATGAAAATTATGAAGGTGGCCTTGCCACAAATACGATGTCAACTACATGATCATGCAAAAAGCAATATGACAATGATGGGACGTGTCATAACAAACGTAACGGTGGAAAGTTGCATGGCAATATATCTCGGAATGGCTATGGAAATGCCATAATAGGTAGGTATGGTGGCTGTTTTGAGGAAGGTAAATAAAGGGTTTATGATACCGGCGAAAGTTGCACGGTAATAATAAAGGCTAGCAAAGTGAAAGGATGAGTGTGCATATATCCATGGACTCACATCAGTCAAAAAAAACTCATATACTTATTGCAAAAGTCTACTTAGCCCTCGAAGCAAAGTACTACTACGCATGCCCCAAGAGGGATAGATTGGTAGGAAAAGACCATCGCGCGTCCCCGACTGCCACTCATAAGGAAGACAATCAAAAGAGCACCTCATGCAACAAATTTGTCACACAACTTTTACCATACGTGCATGCTACGGGACTTGCCAACTTCAACAAAAGTATTTCTCAATTTCATAATTACCCACTAGCATGACCCTAACATTACTACCTTTATATCTCAAAACAATTATCAAGCATCAAGTTGATCATAGCATCCAATTCACTTCCTATGATAGTTTTCATTCAAATTACCATGTTGTTTAAGACTCTCAAAATAATATATGTGAAGCATGAGAGACTAGCAATTTCTTCAAAATATAACCACCATCGTGCTCTAAAAGATATAAGTGAAGTACTAGAGCAAACTACAAACTACTCCAAAAGATATAAGTGAAGATCAAAGAGTAGCTAAATAATTATGCAACTATGCAAAGACTCTCTCTCATTAAAGAATTTCAGATCTTGGTATATTATTCAAACAGCAAGCAAAGCAAAATAAAATGACAATGCAAGGATAGCATAAATCATGTGAAGAAGCAAAAACTTAGGCTCAACCGATACTAACCGATGATTGCCGAAGAAGAAAGGTGGGATGCCTACCGGGGCACCCCCAAGCTTAGATGCTTGAGTTCTTGAAATATTATTTTGGGGTGCCTTGTGCATCCCCAAGCTTGAACTTTTGTGTCTCCTTAATTCCTCTCATATCATGGTTTCTCTTTTTATCAAAATCTTCATTCACAACAAACTCAACAAGAACTCGTGAGATAGGTTAGTATAAGCCAATGCAAAACCTTATCATATTCTACTGTAACAAATCACTAAAATTATTATTCAACATTGAATACTAAATGCCTATGCATATTTAATACTCCTATCCTAAAATAGAATCATTAAATAAGCAAACATATGCAAACAATGCAACCATAACAGCAATTTGCCAAAACAGTACAGTCTGTAAAGAATGCAAGAGTATCAACACTTTCCTGACTCCAAAAATTATGAAATAAAATTACCACTGTAATAATTTTATCAGAGCTTAATATGCAAAAATATTCAACGTTATACCATTCTCTGACTTTTCTAGGGAATTTTTGCAACAGCGGTAAACTTTCTGTTTTCAAACAGCAACATGTATACTTAGCAAAATAAGCATGGCAAAGGCTATCCTTGACTTTTTTATTGAAACTAAAGGTGCAAAACATTATTCTAACTAACAGCAAGCAAACACTAACAAAATAAATGAAGCTCCAAGCAAAACACATATCATGTGGTGAATAAAAATATAGCTCCAAGTAAAGTTACCGATGAATGAGGACGAAAGAGGGGATGCCTTCCGAGGCATCCCCAAGCTTAGGATCTTGGTTGTCCTTGAATATTACCTTGGGGTTCCTTGGGCATCCACAAGCTTAGGCTCTTTCCAATCCTTATTCCATAGTCCATTGAATCTTTACCCAAAACTTGAAAACTTCAACCACACAAAACTCAAAAACAAAACTCGTAAGCTCCGTTAGTATAAGAAAATAAAACCACCACTTAGGTACTGTAATTAACTTATTATAAATTCATATTGGTGTAATATCTACTGTACTCCAACTTATCTATGGTTCATACCACTTAATACTAGCCATAGATTCATCAAAATAAGCAAACAACACATAGAAAACAGAATCTGTCAAAAACAGAACAGTCTGTAGTAATCTGTATCAAACGTATACTTATGGAACTCAAACAATTCTGAAATAAATTTCTGGACCTTAGGAATTTGTCTATTAATCATCTGCAAAAATAATCAACCTAAAACCACTCTCCAGTAAAACATGGCAGCTATTATCGTGAGCGCTAAAGTTTCTGTTTTTTACAGCAAGATCACATAAACTTCACCCAAGTCTTCCCAAAGGTTCTACTTGGCACTTTATTGAAACAAAAGTTATAAAACATGAATACTAAAGTAGCATAATCATGTGGACGCACAAAAATAGTAAGGGTAAATATTGGGTTGTCTCCCATCAAGCGCTTTTCTTTAATGCCTTTCTAGCTAGGCATGATGATGACAATGATGCTCACATAAAAGATAAGAATTCAAACATAACAGGAGCATCATGAAGAATATGACTAGCACATTTAAGTCTAAACCTCTTCCTATGCATAGGGATTTTGTGAGCAAACAACTTATGGGAACAGTAATCAACTAGCATAGGAAGGTAAAACAAGCATAAGTTCGAAAATTGAAGCACATAGAGAGGAAACTTGACATTATTGCAACTCCTACAAGCATATGTTCCTTCCTCATAATAATTTTCAGTAGCATCATGAATGAATTTAACAATATAACCAGCATATAAAGCATTCTTTTCATGATCTACAAGCATAGAAAATTTACTACTCTCCACATAAGCAAAATTCTTCTCATTCGGAATAGTGAGAGTATCATAAAAGACCTGAACACTAAAAATTGTTTCCACATTAAAAGAGTAATGTTCAGAAAAAGGGTAATCATAATCATGACCAGTTTTATAAATATAATCATCACTACTTCTTATAGCATAAGTTTCATCACAATAATCATCATAAGTAGCAACTTGGTTCTCATCATAATCGATTGAAGCCTCTCCCAAGATAGTGGAATCATCACTAAATAAAGTTGACACTCTTCCAAATCCACTTTCATAAATATTATAAGATTCAACATCCTCCAAAATAGTGGGATCACTAATTCCTAAAGTTGACACTCTTCCAAACCCACTTTCATCAATATAATCATCATAGGTACAAGGCATGCTATCATCATAACAACTTTGCATATCAAAACTTGGGATGATAAAAATATCATCTTCATTAAACATAGCATCCCCAAGCTTGGGACAAACATTAATTTCAGAAAATATATTCTCAAATATTTCATCATCATCAAACATAGCTTCCCCATGCTTGGCCCCTTTCATATCATAAGCATAATCACTCTCATCGTTAAAAATATGGATAGCACCAATAGTAAAGCAATTAGCATCATCACAATGAGTAGTAGGAACAACATCATTTGGGAGGGATACCTTTCTACCTTTGTTGCTCCTTCTTTTCTTTTTCTTCTTCACATTATGTGTGGGTTCAACCTTCCTCTTTGAGCTCCTTATTGATGAGATTGGTTGAATAGAAAGCTCCTCCTCGTTACCGGATTCATCATAAGAAATAATAGGAGGATATTGGGAAGTTTATTCCCTTTCATTAGTATTCTCAACATCTTCTATTTGCTTCCTTTTCTTTAGGTAATTGGCAATATAAGGATTTTCAATGCAATTCACCACACAAAACATATAAATATCCTCTAGATCAAAATCAAGAAATCAATCAAGATTAAATATTGGAATACACTCAGTTATACGTTTCATTTCTTCATACCCCAAAAGAAGACTAAGCTCTTTATGATGCCCAAGGGTAATCAAGTTATCACAATTTTTGGACACGATTCGATCATGAAACAATTTGCATTGGAGATTTAAATGACCACGTTCATTGCAAAGTTCACAAGGAGCATGAAAAATATTGAATCTTCTAGCACACTCATCAAGACTTTCTTGCAAACCTTTAGTTTTTAAATACTTATGCCTCTTGCAATATCTATTTTCTCTATTTGTTGTGTCCATGCAAGTCCAATCTACTCCACACAAATCAACATGCTTATAGGAGACATTTTCATCATAACTAGTGCAACCATCATTAGTACTATGGATATTCAAGGAGTTCATACTAACAACATTGCAATCATGCTCATCATTAAAAGATTTAGTATCAAGCATTCTAATGCATTCTTCTTCTATCACTTGAGCACAATTTTCCTTTCCATCAAACTCACGAAACATATTAAAGAGAAGAAGCATATGAGACAAACTTAACTCCATTTTTTTAGTTTTCTTTTATAAACTAAACTAGTGATAAAACAAGAAACAAAAAGATTCGAGTGCAAGATCTAAAGATATACCTTCAAGCACTCACCTCCCCGGCAACGACGCCAGAAAAGAGCTTGATGTCTACTACACAACCTTCTTCTTGTAGAGTTTCTTGGGCCTGCAAGTGCACAGGTTTGTAGGACAGTAGCAAATTTCCCTCAAGTGGATGACCTAAGGTTTATCAATCTGTGGGAGGTGTAGGATGAAGATGGTCTCTCTCAAACAACCTGCAACCAAATAACAAAAAGTCTCTTGTGTCCCCAACACACCCAATAAAATGGTAAACTGTATAGGTGCACTAGTTCGGCGAAGAGATGGTGATACAAGTGCAATATGGATGGTAGATAAAGGTATTTGTAATCTGAAATTATAAAAACAGCAAGGTAACAAGTGGTAAAAGTGAGCGTAAACGGTATTGCAATGGTAGGAAACAAGGCCTAGGGTTCATACTTTCACTAGTGCAAGTTCTCTCAACAATAATAACATAGATAGATCATATAACAATCCCTCAACATGCAACAAAGAGTCACTCCAAAGCCACTAATAGCAGAGAACAAACATAGAGATTATGGTAGGGTACGAAGCCACCTCAAAGTTATTCTTTCGGATCGATCTATTAAAGAGTTCATACTAGAATAACACCTTAAGACACAAATCAACCAAAACAATAATGTCACCTAGATACTCCATTGTCACCTCAAGTATCCGTGGGCATGATTATACGATACGCATCACACAATCTCAGATTCATCCAACCAACACAAAGTACTTCAAAGAGTGCCCCAAAGTTTCTACCGAAGAGTCAAGAACGTGTGCCAACCCCTATGCATAGGTTCATGGGCGGAACCCGCAAGTTGGTCACCAAAACATACATCAAGTGGCACATGATATCCCATTGTCACCACAGATAAGCACAACAAGACATACATCAAGTGTTCTCATAAAAGACTCAATCTGATAAGATAACTTCAAAGGGGAAACTCAATTCATCACAAGAGAGTAGAGGGGGAGAAACACCATAAGATCCAACTATAATAGCAAAGCTCGATATACATCAAGATCGTGCCATAGAGGGAACACGAGAGAGAACACGAGAGAGAGAGAGAGAGAGAGAGAGAGATGAAACACATAGCTACTGGTACATACCCTCAGCCCCGAGGGTGAACTACTCCCTCCTCGTCATGGATAGCACTTGGATGATGAAGATGGCCATCGATGATGGGATCCCCCTCCGGCAGGGTTCCGGAACGGACTCCCGAGAGGTTTTTGGTGGCTAGAGAGGCTTGCGGCGGCGAAACTCCCGATCTATCTTGATATTCGATGTTTTTAGGGTACGGGGGAATATATAGGCGAAAGATGTCGGTCGGGGGGTCCTCGAGAGGTCCACGAGACAGGGGGCACGCCCAGTAGGGGGGGGGGGCGCCCCTATCTCCTGGGCTCCTCGAGGATCTTCTGATGTGCACTCCAAGTCTCCAGGATCCTATTCTTCCCAAAAATAACACTGTCGAAGGTTTCATTCTGTTTGGACTCCGTTTGATATTCCTTTTCCTCGAAATACCGAAACAGGCAATAAAACAACAATATGGGTTGGGCCTCCGGTTAATAGGTTAGTCCCAAAAGTAATATAAAAGTGTATAATAAAGCCCATAATCGTTCAAAACAGATAATAAAATAGCATGGAATAATCAAAAATTATAGATACATTGGAGACGTATCACCCGTCCACATGTTTCTCTTTAGATTAAGCCCCTGCGTAAACCTTTTTTACTGTCTCTTGTTGCTCGACGTCCCATGGGTATTTCATAAACCTATAAGGGATACTGGCGTTCTAGGCTTTTGGCCATGACAGATCAATGCACGTACCTGGAATCACAGGGTCAAGGGCGTCATTCAACCCAATATATATTATAAAGTCCGAATACCTTCGGGAGTGTTCGGCGTCACGAGTTTGGCCTTATATGCATCAGCTCCGAATCATGTCTTTGGTCAAATGTTGGGTTAGCCCGGCTCCTGGGTTTGCTGCCTTACGTTTCGTTCTATCAGCTAAGGCGGCCAAAGGAGAACTACTGTGATTGTGCCCTGGTTATTCCGGACGAAAACCTCAGTAGAGAAAGCCGAAAACTGACTGTCATGATATAGCGAGAGACTGGTCAACCACTCAAGGAGTAATCGAAATCTATAGGATTCCTCCGCATTAACAAAGGACCAGTCTACCGGTCAAGTATGCACACCATATCCGGACGCTCGCGGAAGTACCAGGGGCTACATAGTAGCCCCACCTTTCAAACTCCTATGGCCAAGTGTAAAGTGTTACAGCTATATAGTCCGGTTGCCTGGTTCGACGTGCGATCACCTCCTTAATGGACCAAGACGTTGGATCAAGTGTATTCACGCATATTTTCTCGAACACCCCCGCAGTATATGCGTGGGGGCCGAAGCCAGCGACTGCTAACTTTCACGTTATATGCATACATAAACAACCATACAGGAGACTTTATAATACTTTTAGGCAGTAATCAAGCACATAATTGTTTACATTTAATAGAATCATCACTCAAACATGACATTCTTTGAGCAATGCGCCTCTATTCTACGGGCACCTTCTATGACCTGCTCAAAATAGTGCTCGGCTGGGTCTTGGCTTCCTGCCGGACCCTGGGTCGCAATGCTGGTGGCCTCCATATCCACCCAGTATGTTTTCACACGGGCAAGATCCATCCGCGCACCCTCTATGCACACCGATCTCTTCACGGCATCGATCTGCGCTCTGGCACCAAATAATTGTTGCACCAAACCAAAGTAATTGTCCGGCTTCAGCCCCTTCGGGCACAGATGGTCTATTACAGACCTCATTGCAAGGCCGGACAGCCTATGAAGCTCGGCTATAGTGGCCATCTTCTCACTCAAGGGCAAGGAGCGTGCTGGCGCATTAAACTGCAACCAGAACAGTCTTTTTATTTTATTATCTTCATGGTCCTTGAACAACTTGGTTGCATCAGCCGCACTCTTCGCCAAGTCCGCATACTTATCTATGGCACTCCATAGCTTATCCAATGGAGCATACTGTGGATCTAAAAACTTCATCCGCAACAAATAAGGATTTCCAGCCGCGATCTCCCCGGATTCTCGAAGTTCCCCCCGCGCGTCTCTAATATGAGAACGCGTCTCTTCAGCTGAGTCCAGCGCCTTCTTCAGGTCAGCGGCCTTCGCCTGGTTCTCTTTCTCGAGAAGCTCATACCGGCCGGTGGCATCCCTTAGCTCCACAGCCATCTCGGCTATCTTTTCTTCGCTTCGGAGATGAGCGTCCTGTTCGGCTTTCAACTCCTCGGCTGCCTTTAGAGTAGCCGCATTGCTAACTCGGGCTTGTTCCTTGGCAAGGGCAAGCTCCGCCCTCAGGGTCTCAATGGCAGCAGCTCCGCCTGCAACTACATCACATCACATCAATATTACAACCTTCTTGCAAATTCCCAAAATAGATGTGGATCTAGGAAAGCATACTCTGCGACTCCTCGAATCGCTTGTTAATAAGCGTGACGTCGGCTTCCACCACGTCAATTTGTCGCCTCAATTTGGCGCATTCAGCGGCTTGGTCTACAGCCGAACCCTTAGTAACCTGCACAGAAATACAAGTGCGATTATTATATGGGAATATGATCCTCCGTTTGCCGCCATCGGCTGGCATCCACAGTCTTAGGGGCTACTATTTGTATAGAGCGCATGTATCGCATGCGGTACAACTAAAAGCTGTGTATTTTTGCGGCTTACCTCAAAGCCTTTGAGCAGGCTCTTGAAAGCTTCGTTTAAACCGCTTGTGGCGGAGGAGATTTTCTCCAGCACCGTACCCATTAGTGTACGATGATCCTCCAAGAGAGCAGCTAACTCCAGGAGGCCCGTCAGCGTGTTCGGCTGGACACCGGACTCACCCGAACCCTTTTCCTTGTCCGCCACAGGAGTCGAGCGCGCCGGGCTTGGGGCGGCCGAAGTATTAGCTTCTGGCCCCATTGGATCTGGACTCCTCCGTGATGATACCTCAAGGTCGCCAGCTTCATGGGACGGAGAGGCAGGTGGGGTTTCACTCTCCATCATCTCCAGAGGAAGATCCCCCGAGGACGAGCCCTGTTGAGATGAACTGCTGACCGGACTACAAAAACAAGCCCCAGATATTACTCTCAAAGGAAAACGCAATAAGTTCTTTGTTTAAATTAAACTTACAACTCGGTGGAGGGCTGGCCCGTTTGCGGGCACTGTGCAGTGAGGACCCCCTTCGGTGCAGGGCCCTTTGGTGAAGTTTTCTTCCCTTGTTTAGGCGCCCCCGTCTCTAAGTCTTCGGAGGCGGCCCTCTTCTTTCCGCGGGGGAAGGAAACCTCAGGTTCGCCTCCCCGACTCTCCTCCTCCATGGAGAAGCTAATTCCCCCGGTTCAGATGCGCAATGTGTGGGGCCCACTCTTGGCCTCCCTACTCTTCCCTTCGGCTTTCTCTGGTGGCACCTGACTTAGTGTCCGTTCATGAATCCTAGCCATTGCCGGGCCAGGCGAGCCTTCGGGAAGAGGGGACAGACACCTGATCCTCTCCGCTTTACTAAGCCAATCCTGGTTGCAGACAGTATTCAGAACAGTGCTATAATAGATATAAGCAAGGTGTTCGGTTATAGGGTTACTTACTTGGGTATCGAGGCGATTGCAGCTCAGGCCCGCATCCTCGGTGGTGTCCGCACACTCTATTCGTGGTCCGAAGAACACCTTATACACCCCTTCAGGCGTCATGCCGAAGAAATGCTGGATGGTTCACAGACCTTCTGGATTGAATTCCCACATCCGGAGAGGTCGACGTTTGCACGGCAGGATCCCCCGAACTAGAATTACCTGGATTATTTTGACAAGACTAATGTCCCTCTCGAGGAGCTCCTGAATGCGGCTTTGCAGCATTGGTACATCGTTCACAGGCCCCTAGTTTAGTCCCACGTTGGCCCATGAAGCCAGTTGAGGTGGAGGGCCCGAGCGGAAGGCGGGCGCGGCCGCCCACTTTGAGCCTCGAGGAGCTGTGACATAGAACCACCTCCATTGCCATAAATCAGATACCTCCGGGAAGGAGCCTTCGGGCCATGGGGCGTCGATGTTCCGACTTATTATGGCACCTCCGCACTCTGCGTGTCGCCCCTCAATCATCTTCTGCTTCACATTGAAAGTCTTGAGCCATAAGCCGAAGTGGGGGGTGATGTGGAGGAAGGCTTCACACACGATGATAAATTACGAGATGTGGAGGATGGAGTCCGGAGCTAGATCATGGAAATCTAGCCCGTAGTAGAACATGAGCCCCCTCACAAAAGGGTCAAGAGTAATACCTAATCCCCGGAGGAAGTGGGAAATGAATACGACGCTCTTGTTGGTCTTGGGAGCGGGGATAACCTGTTCGGGAGCAGGAAGCCTATGCTTGACATCGGCGGTCAAATACCCAGCCCCCCTGAGCTTCGCAATATCCCCCTCTGTGACAGAGGAAGCCATCCATCAGCCTTGATGGTCAGATCCGGACATAATCGAAGATCCGGGATGCTTAGGCTCAAGCTTTGGGTGTTGGAACTGAGGGTGCGAGATGTGTGAGCGTGGAGATAGAGGGGTAGGCCTCAGCTCCTTTATAAAGGGGGTAAGAATATCAAGCGTCCCCGAACGTGGTCATTCGAGACTTGCCTAAAAACACGGGGTCATGCCAACAGGCACGGTTGGATTACCCATACCTGTATTGATGAGAATCCCGTAGTAAGGGGGACATGATCTCTGCCCTGACAGGACATGCCAAGGAAGCCGCCTCGTGGTGTGTGCGGTAGCAAGTTGTAAAAAACGGTTTGAATAATAAACAGACCGTGGCGTGGTGTCACTTTTTGAAGGATTGTCAGCAAATTGGATTCGTGGATTATTATTCTCTCTACGGTGGTATATGGAATTTATCTTACAGAGCCGGACATGGTCCTTGTGTTCGGAATTAATTTTGGAGTATTCGGAGGTGGAACCCGCCTTGCAATGCCGAAGATAATCTACGCGCCGGACTCATCGTCATTGAAGCCTGGTTCAGGGGCTACTGAGGGAGTCCTGGATAAAGGGGTATCCGGATAGCCGGACTATATGCTTTGGCCGGACTATTGGACTATGAAGATACAAGACAGAAGACTTCGTCCCGTGTCCGGATGGGACTCTCCTTGGCGTGGAAGGCAAGCTTGGCGATTTGGATGTAGATCTCCTCCTTTGTAAACCGACTCTGTGTAACCCTAGCCCCCTCCGGTGTCTATATAAACCGGAGGGTTTAGTCCGTAGGACACAACAACAACAATCATACCATAGGCTAGCTTCTAGGGTTTAGCCTCTCTGATCTCGTGGTAGATCAACTCTTGTAATACTCATATCATCAAGATCAATCAAGCAGGAAGTAGGGTATTACCTCCATCGAGAGGGCCCGAACCTGGGTAAACATCGTGTCCCCTGCCTCCTGTTACCATTAGTCTTAGACGCACAGTTCGGGACCCCCTACCCGAGATCCGCCAGTTTTGACACCGACACCTGGTACCCAAAGTTTCATGCAACTGATTCCAGAACTTTGAGGTAAACTGGTTTCCTCTATCTGATACAATGCTCCTTGGAACTCCATGCAGACATACAATCCTGGTCATGTATATCTTAGCCAACTTATCACTAGTGTAAGTGGTCTTCACTGGGATGAAATGCGCTACCTTCGTCAAACGATCAACTACAACCCAAATCGAGTCATAGCCTGAGCGGGTCCTGGGTAATCCTGTGATAAAATCCATGCCTAGTTTATCCCACTTCCATTCAGGTATCAGCAATGGCTGTAACAAACCTGCTGGCTTCTGATGCTCTACATTCACTCTCTGACATACATCACATACTGCTACATACTCCGCAATATCCTTCTTCATTCCGGTCCACCAGAAAACGTCCTTCAAATCCAAATACATCTTGGTATTTCTTGGGTGAATTGAATATGGCAAATCATGGGCCTCTTGCAAAATCAACTTCCTAATCTCCGGATCATTAGGCACATAAACGCGGTCTTCAAACCATAAGGTATCATGCTCATCCTCATGAAATCGTTTAGCTTTACCTTTGCTCATCCTCTCCTTTATAGCGGTAGTCTCCTTGTCAGTCTTCTGAGCTTCTCTGATCTTATCCATCATGGTAGACTGAATCTCTAATGCTGCTACATCCCTTGGAACTACCTCCAAACATAGCTCACGAAGATCCTCGACTAACTCCTTTGGTAACTCTCTGGTCATGAGTGTGTTGACATGGCTCTTGCGGCTCAACGCATCGGCTACAACATTAGCCTTTCCGGGGTGATAATGTAATCTCATATCATAATCCTTGATGAGCTCCAACCACCTCCTTTGCCTGAGATTCAACTCCTTCTGTGTGAAAATGTACTTCAAATTCTTGTGATCCGTGTACACCTCATAATGGTTTCCAATGAAAAATGTCTCCAAGTCTTCAATGCATGCACTACGGTTGCTAACTCCAAATCATGTGTAGCATAATTCAACTCATGAGGTTTAAGCTGTCGTGAAGCATACGAAACAACTCTTCCCTCCTGCATAAGGACTGCTCCAAGTCCTCAACGTGAAGCGTCACAATACACCTCGTAATCCTTGCGCTGATCTGGCAGAATCAACACTGGCTGTGTAACCAAACGTTTCTTCAACTCCTGGAAACTGGCCTCACATTCCTCGGTCCATTTGAACTTGGTATCCTTCTTCAACAATTCCGTCATAGGTTTTGCAATCTTCGAGAAATTCTCAATGAATCTCCGGTAGTATCTTGCCAGTCCAAGAAAACTCCGGATCTCTCCAACTGTCGTTGGTGCTACCCAATTTGTCATAGTGACAACCTTGGTGGGATTTACTGCTATTCCTTCTCCGGATATAACGTGTCCGAGGAATCCAACTTCCTTCAACCAAAACTCACATTTCCTGAACTTGGCGTATAACTGATGTGCTCTGAGCTTCTCCAATACCAAACGCAAATGCTCCTTATGCTCTTCTTCATTCGTTGAGTAGACAAAAATATCATCAATGAACACCACTACGAACTTATCCAGAAACTCCATAAACACCTTGTTCATCATGTTCATGAAATAGGCAGGTGCGTTAGTCAGACCAAATGACATAACAATATACTCGTACAACCCATACCTGGTGGTAAAAGTCGTCTTAGGTATATCCTGCTCTCTAATCTTCAACTGATGGTATCCCGATCGCAAATCGATCTTGGAAAATACCTTAGCTCCTTGCAACTGGTCAAACAAATCGTTGATCATCGGCAACGGGTACTTGTTCTTGATGGTCACTTCATTCAGTCCTAGATAATCAACAACCATTCTCAATGATCCATCCTTCTTCCCCACTAGAAGCACTGGCAATCCCCAAGGTGAAGAACTTGGGCGAATATAAACTTTATCCAGTAACTCATTAATCTGCTTCTTAATTTCCTCCAAATCTTGTGCGGGCATCCTGTACGGTCTCTTAGATATCGGCCCTGTGCCTGGCAAAAGCTCAATCAAAAACTCAATGTCTCTATCCGGTGGCATGCCTGGCAACTCTTTTGGAAATACATCAGGGAAATCCTTCACTAGTGGTACTTCCTCCTCCACAACCCCTGATAAGGAATTTACTTGGGTCCTCTTTGGCTCATGCCTTGATACATACTTGATCCTTCTTCCTTCCGGGGTGGTCAGCAAAATCAACTTACTGGCGCAATTGATGTTTCCTCCATACATCGATAGCCAATCCATACCCAGAATTACATCCAAACCTTGCGATTCCAAAATGATTAAATCCGAGGGAAAAACATGCCTTCCTATACTCAATGGCACTTGAAAACATCCTCGACTAGCCATATATTCCGCTCCTAGTGAGCTTACTAACATAGGTCTTCTAAGAACCTTGGTGGGAAGTTTATACTTATCCACAAATCCCCTGATATTATGAATGCGATGCACCAGTATCAAAAAGAACGACTGTAGTAAATGACTTAACCAAAAACTTACCTATCACTGCATCTGGCTAGGCTTCAACCTCCTCCACGTTAACGTGGTTCACCTGTCCCCTGTTGAAAGGGTTCGGCTTCTTCCCAGAGCTTCCATTGCCATTTCCATTCTGGGCTTCAGGACATTCATTGGCATAATGTCCAGTCTTCTAACACTTCAAGCAAGTGACTTGGCTCAGGTCTCTCTTGGCTGGGGTTGATGGGTTAGTACGGTTCTGACTGTTGCTTCCTCCATTCCCATTCCCATTCTTGGGGCCATTATGATTATGCGAGCTACCTCCTCCATGGGTATGCTGAAAATGTCCTCACGATTTCGGGGTAAAACATGGCTTCTGCTGAGCTCCTGAATTGTACTTCCCTTGTCCATACTTCCTCTTGCGGTTCTCAATCTGCTGCTGCTTCCCTTCAATCATAAGAGCACGATCTACCAACTCCTGGTAATTGTTAAAACTTGCTACCATCAACTGCATGCTCAGCTCATCATTCAGTCCTTCCAGAAACTTCTCCTGCTTAGCTGCATCTGTAGCCACGTCATCTGGGGCATAACATTCTAACTTACTAAAGTCATCCACATACTGGCCAACTATCCGTCCTCCTTGGTGCAAGTTGTGAAACTCACGTTTCTTCATAGCCATAGCTCCTGCTGAAACATGGGCAGCGGAAGCGTGGTGGGCCCATAACCCACAGGTCCAAGGATCAAAACCTGGCTCTGGTACCATCTTGTAGTGACCCGACCTCAAACAGTCCGATCTCTGTGCTTTAGTGTCATCCCTGGATCAGTAATGCTGACACGCACAGTACTTGAAGGATTTATAACAGAGTAGCAATCACACACTTATTACATTGAATGTCTCAAAAGAGAACTTATTACAATAAATATGGCTTAAGGCCATCTAATAACAATAACAATGGAAGGCTTGGAAGATACGTGAGTCCATCAACTCCAACGGCATCACTGAGTATAGAACCACGACCTAAGGCACCTTACTCGTCGTCTGAAAAGTCTGCAGCATGAACGTTGCAGCCCGAAAACGGGTCAGCACATGGAATATGCTGGCAATGCAACACATAGAGAGTAATGAACATAAATATACTATACTACGTGCATATATGGCTGGTGGAAAGCTCTATGGTTACAGTTTTGCATAAAGCCAATTTTTCCCTACTGCAAAGGAATAAATTTATTTAACTATCATGGTGGTTGTTAAACATTGAGAGTGTAGACACCCTCTCAATCCCAATTAAGCATCATCATTAAACCCAACAAAATTAATTAAAAGTAACATGATGAGATTCACATGATAATCCAAGTACTAGATACTCAAGATTTCCATAACTGGGGACACGACTAACCATGATTAGTTTGTACACTCTGCAGAGGTCTGCGCACTTTTCCCCACAAGACTCGATCTCCTCCGTTGGATTTCTCGCACTACATGGTGTTTGAGAAACAGATGACCGAGACATAGTCTTTCAGAAGTGCTAGCACCTTACGATCGGGTAGACAGTTACATCTACTTTCCCCTACATCTACTAGTCTACCACTGTAAGAGTTCGCACGACTTAATCAACTATGCTAGAGCCCATAGTAGCTTGTGGCTGCACACGGAAGTTTCTAGCATGAATAATCTCATGATCCTTTAGGGCCTGGGTGGCGGTCCATAAAAAATAGGAAATCACTGGAATACCCAGGTGCCTCAATCATCCTAGATGTGTATTAAAGTTGCCACCTTAAATAAACCATTAAATAACAATCTCACATCTATCATGGATACACTCACCTAATCCACATCTACTAGCATAGCATGGCAATATAAGCAAACGTAGAAGTAACTCCCAAGCGTTTGATAATAAAACAGGTAATAGGTACTACCTCATCTACTTCCCAACCCACAATTTAATTAGATCCTAATCATGCAATTGTTTGAGGATTGATCTAATGCAATAAAACTGGGTAGTAAAGAGGTATGATCAAAGTGTTACTTGCCTTGCTGATGATCCGTGAAACCTAGAGATTCAAAGTAGCAAGCGGCGCACTCCGGATACTCTATCGCAAACAAACAAGCAAACAAGCATACAATAAGTACTCATCTAATGCACAGGTAAAACTCAAATAAGAGAAGTAACTAGAAAGTTCAACTTAAGAACTCCGGTTTGCAAAAAGAAACAAATCGAACGAAGCAACGAAACACAAACGGCGAAAGAAACGAGCTTCGTTTACTAATCTGGACCTAGGTCAAATTTTACAGAAGTAAAAACTTGTTTCAGTAGGTTAAACAGAAAGAGGGTTTCAAGACAAAACTCTAGGCGCTTGAATCGCCTGATTCTGATAAACGAGTGAAAACTTATACTAGAACGGAAATCGGATCAGAAATCGCGATCAGAAATAATCGCGGAAAAATCCGAGAAAAGAAAAACTGACGAACGGATTAACGAACGAACGTTCGTTAACTGAAACTAAATGGTGAACTTGTCCGTTAAAATGAACGAACGAGCGAACGCTCGCTAAATAAATAAACCGGAATAAAATAAAATAAACCGTTCTAAAAAAACGAGAACTAGGGTTTTCTAAAAAAGTCGGATCGATTTTCTTTAAAAAAACCGGGGCGGCGGGCGGCTACCTCGGCTCGAGCTCCGGCGAGGTCCGGCGGGGCTTCGGGCGGCGCGGGGTGGCAGGGTGGCGGGGCTCCTGGCGTCGGCGGCTCCTGGTGGCGGCGGCGGCGATTTTGGGGCTCAAGGGGGGCCGCGGGTTGGTTTACAAAGGGGGGGGGCGGTGGTGGCTTGCGGGAGGGGGTGGTGGCGGCATGGCCCTCCCGGACTCGGCGGCGGTGGCAATCGGGACTCCGGTTTCGATCCGGATGCGGGAGGCGGCGGCGGCGCGGGCCGGCTCGGCTGGGCCTTCGGCCCAGTCAAGCGCGCAGACTTTTTTTTAAACAATTCTGCCGAACCTAAGAAAATTCCTAAAATAAATAAATAAATATCTAAAAATGCCAAAACAAATTTTCACCATCTAAATAAAATATTTAGAACGAAATGAATATTTTCTTGGCCCTAAAATGCAGTTTTGAAAGACGTGCAATTTTCCTAAATTCAAATAAAATAACCAAAAACTCCAAAATAAAACTTATTTGATTTTTTATTAAATCCTCAACATTTCTTTATTTTGGGAAAGTCATTTTATTCGCTCTCTCATATTGTTTTAATAGAAATAATTGAAGATAAAATAAATAAAATCAAATGATCCTATTTTCAAAATTTGAGAAAACTCAAATATGAAAATAATGAAATCCCCAACTCTCTCTGAGGGTCCTGGAGTTGCGTAGAATTTCTAGGATCAGGCCAAAAGCAATAAAATATGATATGCAATGATGATCTAGTGTGTAACATTCCAAATTGAAAATTTGGGATGTTACAATTCGCCTCCTTCTCCTGTGCCTATAAAAGAGAGGTCGCTCCTCTCTAGAGAGACACACCAAAAGATCATCTCCCTCTCGCCACCAGTTCCAATCTCTGAGCTACTGCTACAATCTTCCCCCTCCCGGCTTGCAGCATGCACCGCAGGTCGGGACAGTAGGCCTCTGAAACTCCACCTCTTTGAGTCTTGTACGGGAGAAGGGTGATAAGGTTTTTGGGAGTGCTCTGCGCGACTACTGACCAGTTCATCACGGACGCTCCGGACACCAATGACCACTTCCCCAACGACGACTTATTCCTCGACGTCGACAACCTCTTTGATGACATGGCTGGCGAGGATGTCGACCCCAAGACCAATTCTTTTGTCGTTGTTCCGAACGTGCTCATGTTCTTCTTGTTCAAAATCCTGCTGCAGTTTCTTGTTCTACTATCTATTCTAGATATGTCGCGTTCTAGTTTATAAGTGCAGATGCTCTTTGCCTTCTCTCTGTTAGATTACATGACATGTTTCATCTCTACTACATTAGTCATGTTTTATCTAGTATTTCTGTTAATAAAATCATTTGGTCAATTTCTCATATTTCCAACAATCCAAAAACCTTATTATAGGCAATTTACCCCAAGTGGTTTTGTTGCATCCATGAGGCCTCCTATGTTTGAGGGTGTGGACTACAAGAGGTGGCGCATGAGAGTAGTCTTATGGTTTCAAACCATGAGTTGCTATGATGCCACTCTTGGCAAAACTGAAGGAGATTTTGATGCTTAACAGGAACAAGATTTTCAGAAAATGGATACCCTATTTAAGGCTGCTCTCTTGAGTGTTCTTGGTAAGAACATAGTTGATGCTTATGCGTCAATTGACAATGGAAAGGATATGTGGGACGCACTCGAGGCCAAGTTTGGGGTCTCAGATGCCGGCACTGAGCTGTACATCATGGAGCGATTCTATGACTACACGATGACTGGTGAGCGCTCTGTGGTTGAGCAAGCTCACGAGATACAATTATTTGCTAGAGAACTTGCGCACTTCAATTGTATGTTATAGGACAAGTTTGTTGCCGGAGGCATCATCACTAAGCTTCCTCCCCCATGGAGGAGCTTTGCGACCTCTCTGAAACACAAGAGACAGGAGTTTTCCGTTCCGGATCTCATTGGTACTCTTGATGTGGAAGAAAAGGCGGGAGCAAAAGACACACGTGCTCAAGGTATTGAGGGAGGATCTAGTGCCAATCTGGTACAGAAGAAAAACTTCCAGCCCCACAAGTTCAAGAACAAGGGCAAGTCTGATAGTAAAGCAAAGTTTGATGGGAAGAACAAGGTTGTACAACACACCAACTTCAAGAATAAGAATGACAAGAAGAAAGGTGTTTGTCATGTGTGCGGAGATCCTGACCATTGGGCTCCTAGTTGCCCTAATCGTTATGACAAGAGTCATCTTGGGAAAGGCAGCAACACCACTAATGTTGTCATTGGTGACATTGACATGAAGGATGTTGGGTATGGTGATTTTCCCACTATTCTTTAAGTATGTCATTCTCCTAATTGGTTGATTGACACGGTTGCTAATGTGCATGTATGCGGTGATATTTCCATGTTTTCATCTTATCGGACCACAGGGACTTCCATCATGCTAATGCGCAACGGTTCAAGTGCTTCTGTTTGTGGTGTTGGCATGGTCGATCTGAAATTTACTTCGGGGAAGATCATGCGGCCGAAGAACATGCATTATGTCCCCTCCATCAATAAAAATCTTGTTAGCGTATCTCTTCTATGTAGAGATGGCTACAAGCTTGTCTTTGAGTCGAATAAATTTGTAATGTCCAAGTACAGAACCTTTGTTGGTAAAGGCTATGAGTGAGGAGGCCTGTTTCCTTTATCCTTGTCAGATGTTTGCAAAAAAGTTCTTAATCATGTTTGCAACAATAGTGAATCAAATGTGCGGCATTCATGTCTCTGTCATGTTAACTTTGGTTGCATGTAGTGACTAGCCAAATTGAACTTAATCCCTAGTTTCACCACTGTTAAGGGATCTAAGTGTCAAGTTTGTGTGCAAGCTAAGCAACCTTGTAAGTCCCACACGACTGCGGAAACGAGAAATCTTACACCACTAGAGCTCATACATTCAGATCTATGGAAATGAATGGTGTTTTGACAAAAGGTGGAAAGAAATATTTCATGACGTTAATTGATGACTCCACTAGATATTGCCATCTGTATCTTCTGAAATCTAAGGATGAGGCTTTGAACTTTTTCAAGATCTACAAAGCTGAAGTGGAAAACCAACTTGATCGTAAAATGAGGAGGCTTAGGTCCAACCATGGTGGAGAGTATTTTTTCAATGAATTTGATTCTTTTTGTGTAGAACATGGTATAAACCATGAGAGAACGCCTCCATATTCACCTCAGTCAAATGGGGTAGCCGAAAGAAAGAACCATACTCTAACTGATTTGGTTAACGCTATGTTAGACACATCGGGGCTCTCCAAGGCATGGTGGTGAAGGAAATGTGCCCTAGAGGCAATAGTAAAGTTATTATTTATTTCCTTATTTCATGATAAATGTTTATTATTCATGCTAGAATTGTATTAACCGGAAACATAATACATGTGTGAATACATAGACAAACATAGTGTCACTAGTATGCCTCTACTTGACTAGCTCGTTAATCAAAGATGGTTAAGTTTCCTAACCATAGACATGAGTTGTCATTTGATTAACAGGATCACATCATTAGGAGAATGATGTAATTGACTTGACCCATTCCGTTAGCTTAGCACTTGATCGTTTAGTATGTTGCTATTGCTTTCTTCATGACTTATACATGTTCCTATAACTATGAGATTATGCAACTCCCATTTACCGGAGGCACACTTTGTGTGCTACCAAACATCACAACGTAACTGGGTGATTATAAAGGTGCTCTACAGGTGTCTCCGAAGGTACTTATTGGTTTGGCGTATTTCGAGATTAGGATTTGTCACTCTGATTGTCGGAGAGGTATCTCTGGGCCCACTCGGTAATGCACATCACTATAAGCCTTGCAAGCATTGTAACTAATGAGGTAGTTGCAGGATGATGTATTACGGAATGAGTAAAGAGATTTGCGGGTAACGAGATTAAACTAGGTATTGAGATACCGACGATTGAATCTCGGGCAAGTAACATACCGATGAGAAAGGGAACAACGTATGTTGTTATGCGATTTGACCGATAAAGATCTTCGTAGAATATGTGGGAGCCAATATGAGCATCCAGGTTCCGCTATTGGTTATTGACCGAAGACGTGTCTCGGTCATGTCTACATAGTTCTCGAACCCGTAGGGTCCGCACGCTTAAAGTTCGATGATGATTATATTATGAGTTTATGTGTTTTGATGTACCGAAAGTAGTTCGGAGTCCCGGATGAGTTCGGGGACATGATGAGGAGTCTCGAAATGGTCGAGAAGTAAAGATCGATATATTGGACGACTATATTTGGACTTCGGAAAGGTTGCGAGTGATTCGGGTATATGGGAATTCGCCGGGGAGTATATGGGCCTTATTGGGCCATACGGGAATAGAGGAGGGAGGCCAAAAGGAAGGAGGCGCCCCCCCTCTGGTCCAAATTGGACAAGGGTGCAGCCCCCTTTTCCTTCTTCCTCTCGCCCTCTTTCCTTCTCTCCTACTCCGAAAATGAAAGGGGAATCCTACTAGGACTTGGGAGTCCTAGTAGGACTCCCCACACTTGGCGTGCCCCCTCTAGGGCCGGCCTCTCTCTTCCTCCTTTATATACGGGGGCAGGGGGCACCTCTAGACACAACAATTGATCCCTTGGATCTCTTAGCCATGTGCGGTGCCCCCCTCCACCATATTTCACCTCGATAATATCGTTGCGGTGCTTAGGTGAAGCCCTGCATCGGTAGAACATCATCATCGTCACCATGCCATCGTGCTGACGGAACTCTCCTTCAAAGCTCGGATGGATCGGAGTTCGAGGGACGTTGTCGAGTTGAACGTGTGCAGAACTCGGAGGTGCCGTGCGTTCGGTACTTGATCGGTCGGATCGTGAAGACGTACAACTACATCAACCACGTTGTGCTAATGCTTCCGCTTTCGGTCTACGAGGGTACGTGGACACACTCTTCCCTCTCGTTGCTATGCATCACCATGATCTTGCATGTGCGTAGGAAATTTTTGAAATTACTACATTCCCCAACAGTGGCATCCGAGCCAGGTTTTATGCGTTGATGTTATATGCATAAGTAGAACACAAGTGAGTTGTGGGCGATACAAGTCATACTGCTTACCAGCATGTCACACTTTGGTTCGGCGGTATTGTTGGATGAAGCGGCCCGGACCGACATTACGTGTACGCTTATGTGAGACTGGTTTTACCACCGTGCTTTGCACATAGGTGACTAGCGGGTGTCAGTTTCTCCAACTTTAGTTGAACCGAGTGTGGCTACGCCCAGTCCTTGAGAATGTTAAAACAGCACTAACTTGACAAACTATCGTTGTGGTTTTGATGCGTAGGTAAGAACGGTTCTTGCTCAGCCCGTAGCAGCCATGTAAAACTTGCAACAACAAAGTAGAGGACGTCTAACTTGTTTTTGTAGGGCATGTTGTGATGTGATATGGTCAAGGCATGATGCTATATTTTATTGTATGAGATGATCATGTTTTGTAACCAAGTTATCGGCAACTGGCAGGAGCCATATGGTTGTCGCTTTATTGTATGCAATGCAATCGCCCTATGATTGCTTTACTTTATCACTAAGCGGTAGCGATAGTCGTAGAAGCAATAGTTGGCGAGACGACAATGATGCTACGATGGAGATCAAGGTGTCGCGCCGGTGACGATGGTGATCATGATGGTGCTTTGGAGATGGAGATCACAAGCACAAGATGATGATGGCCATATTATATCACTTATATTGATTGCATGTGATGTTTATCTTTTATGCATCTTATCTTGCTTTCATTGACGGTAGCATTATAAGATGATCTCTCACTAAATTTAAAGATAAAAGTGTTCTCCCTGAGTATGCACCATTGCCAAAGTTCGTCGTTCCCAGACACCACGTGATGATCGGGTGTGATAAGCTCTATGTCCATCTACAACAGGTGCAAGCCAGTTTTGCACACGCAGAATACTCAGGTTAAACTTGACAAGCCTAGCATATGCAGATATGGCCTCGGAACACTGGAGACCGAAAGGTCGAGCGTGGATCATATAGTAGATATGATCAACATAGTGATGTTCACCATTGAAAACTACTCCATCTCACGTGATGATCGGTTATGGTTTAGTTGATTTGGATCACGTGATCACTTAGATGATTAGAGGGATGTCTATCTAAGTGGGAGTTCTTAAGTAATATGAGTAATTGAACTTTAATTTATCATGAACTTAGTCCTGATAGTATTTTGCAAATAATGTTGTAGATCAATAGCTCGCGATGTTGCTCTCTGTTAATTATTATTTTTGATATGTTCCTAGAGAAAACTAAGTTGAAAGATAATAGTAGCAATGATACGGACTAGGTCCGTGATATGAGGTTTATCCTCATTGTTGCACAGAAGAATTATGTCCTTGATGCACCGCTAAGTGACAGACCTATTGCAAGAGCAGATGCAGACGTTATGAACGTTTGGCTAGCTCAATATGATGACTACTTGATAGTTTAGTGCACCATGCTTAACGGCTTAGAATCGGGACTTCAAACACGTTTTGAACGTCATGGACCATATGAGATGTTCCAGGAGTTGAAGTTAATATTTCAACCAAATACCCGAGTTGAGAGATATGAAGTCTCCAACAAGTTCTATAGCTAAAAGATGGAGGAGAATTTCTCAACTAGTGAGCATGTGCTCAGATTGTCTGGGTACTAGAATCGCTTGAATCAAGTGGGAGTTAATCTTCCAGTTAAGATAGTGATTGACAGAGTTCTCTAGTCAGCATCACCAAGTTACTGGAACTTCATGATGAACTATAGTATGCAAGGGATGACGAAAACGTTTCCCGAGCTTTTCATGATGATGAAATCGATGAAGGTAGAAATCAAGAAAGAGCATCAAGTGTTGGTGATTAACAAGGCCACTAGTTTCAAGAAAAGGGCAAAGGGAAAAGAAAGGGAACTTCATGTAGAATGGCAAGCATGTTGTCACTCCCGCGAAGAAGCCCAAAGCTGGACCAAAGATTGAAACTGAGTGCTTCTACTGCAAAGGAAATGGTCACTGGAAGCAGAAATGTCCTGAATATTTGGTGGATAAGAAGGATGGCAAAGTGAACAAGGGTATATTTGATATACAGGTTATTGATGTGTACCTTACTAGTGTTTATAGTAGCCCCTGGGTATTTGATACTTGTTCGGTTGCTAAAAATTAGTAACTCGAAACAGGAGTTACAGAATAAAGAGAGACTAGTTGAGGGTGAAGTGACGATGTGTGTTGGAAGTGGTTCCAAGATTGATATGATCATCATCGCACACTCCCTATACTTTCAGGATTAGTGTTAAACCTAAATAAATGTTATTTGGCATTTGCTTTGAACATGAATATGATTTGGTCATGTTTATTGCAATACGGTTATTCATTTAAAGTCAAAGAACAATTGTTGTTCTGTTTACATGAATAAAACCTTCGATGGTCATACACCCAATGAAAATAGTTTGTTGGATCTCGATCGTAGTGATACACATATTCATAATATTGATGCCAAAAGATGCAAAGTTGATAATGATAGTGCAACTTATTTGTGGCACTACCGTTTGGGTCATATCGGTGTAAAGCACATGAAGAAACTCCGTAAAGATGGATTTTTGGAATCACTTGGTTATGAATCATTTGATGCTTGCAAACTGTGCCTTGTGGGCAAGATGACTAAAACTCCATTCTCCGGAACAATGGAACGAGCTACTGACTTGTTGGAAATAATACATACCGACGTATGCGGTCCAATGAGTGTCGATGCTCGTGGCGGGTATCATTATTTTCTGACCTTCATAGATGATTTGAGCAGATATGAGTATATGTACTTAATGAAGCACAAGTCTGAAACATTTGTAAAGTTCAAAGAATTTCAGAGTGAAGTGGAGAATCATCGTAACAAGAAAATAAAGTTTCTACAATCCAATCATAGAGGAGAATATTTGAGTTATGAGTTTGGCCTTCATATAAAACAATGTGGTATAGTTTCACAGCTCACGCCACATGGAACACAACAGCGTAATGGTGTGTCCGAACGTCGAAACCGCACTTTATTGGATATGGTGCAATCTATGATGTATCTTACCGATTTACCACTATCTTTTTGGGGTTATGCATTAGAGACAGCTGCATTCACTTTAAATAGGGCACCATCAAAATCCGTTGAGACAACGCCTTATGAACCGTGGTTTGGCAAGAAACCAAAGTTGTTGTTTCTTAAAGTTTGGGGTTGCGATGCTTATGTGAAAAAGTTTCAACTTGATAAGCTCGAACCCAAATCGGAGAAGTGCGTCTTCATAGAATACCCAAAGGAAACTATTGGGTACACCTTCTATCACAGATCCGAAGGCAAGATATTCATTGCTAAGATGAATCCTTTCTAGAGAAGGAGTTTCTCTCGAAAGAAGTGAGTGGGAGGAAAGTAGAACTTGATGAGGTAACTGTACCTTCTCCCGAATTGGAAAGTAGTTAATCACATAAATCAGTTCCAGTGATTCCTACACCAATTAGTGAGGAAGCTAATGGTGATGTTCATGAAACTTCAGATTAATTTACTACAGAACCTTGTAGGTCTTCCAAAGTATAGTCCGCACTAGAGTGGTACGGTAATCCTGTTCTAGAAGTCATGTTACTAGACCATGATGAACCTACGAACTATGAGGAAGCGATGATGAGCCCAGATTCCGCGAAATGGCTGGAGGCCATGAAATCTGAGATAGGATCCATGTATGAGAACAAAGTGTGGACTTTGGTGGACTTGCCCGATGATCGGCAAGCCATATAAAATAAATGGATCTTCAAGAGGAAGACGAACATTGATAGTAGTGTTACTATCAACAAAGCTCGACTTGTCACAAAAAGGTTTTCGACAAGTTCAAGGTGTTGACTACAATGAGATATTCTCAACTGTAGCAATGCTTAGGTCTGTCCGAATCATGTTAGCAATTGCCACATTTTATGAATTCTGGCAAATGGATGTCAAAACTGCATTCCTTGATGGTTTTCTTAAAGACGAGTTGTATATGATGCAACTAGAAGGTTTTGTCAATCCTAAAGGTGCTAACAAAATGTGCAAGCTCCAGCGATCCTTCTATGGACTGGTGCAAGCATCTCGGAGTTGGAATATACGCTTTGATAAGTTGATCAAAGCATATAGTTTTATACAGACTTGTAGTGAATCCTGTATTTACAATAAAGTGAGTGGGAGCACTACAGCCTTTCTGATAAGTATATGTGAGTGACATATTGTTGATCTGAAATGATGTAGAATTTTTCTGGAAAGCATAAAGAAGTGTTTGAAAGGAGTTCTTTAAAAAAAGACCTCAGTAAAGCTACTTACATATTGAGCATCAAGATCTATTGAGATAGATCAAGACGCTTGATAAGATTTTCAATGAGTACATACCTTGACAAGATTTTGAAGTAGTTCAAAATGGAACAGTCAAAGAAAGAGTTCTTGCATGTGTTGCAAAGGTGTGAAATTGAGTAAGACTCAAATCCCGACCATGACAGAAAATAGAAAGAGAATGAAAGTAATTCCCTATGCCTCAGTCATAGGTTCTTTAAAAGTATGCCATGCTATGGACCAGACCTATTGTATACTCTGCCCTGGTTTGGCAAGGGAGTACAATAGTGATCTAGGAGTAGACCATTGGACATTGGTCAAAATTATCCTTAGTGGAATAAGGATATGTTTCTCGAATGGAGATGGCAAGAGGTTCTTCGTAAAGGGTTACGTCGATGCAATTTTTAACACTAATCCAGAGGACTCTTAGTCTCAATCTGGATACACATTGAACGTGGGAGCAATTAGCTAGAGTAGCTCTGTACAGAGCATTGTAGACATAGAATATTTTGCAAAATACATACGGCTCTGAATGTGACAAACCCGTTGATTAAACTTCTCTCACGAGCAAAAGATGATCACACCTTAGTACTCTTTGGGTGTTAATCACATACAAATACGAATATTGGTGTTGAATCACATGGCGATGTGAACTAGATTATTGACTCTAGTGCAAGTGGGAGACTGAAGGAAATATGCCCTAGAGGCAATAATAAAGTTATTATTTATTTCCTTATTTCATGATAAATGTTTATTATTCATGCTAGAATTGTATTAACCGGAAACATAATACATGTGTGAATACATAGACAAACATAGTGTCACTAGTATGCCTTTACTTGACTAGCTCGTTAATCAAAGATGGTTAAGTTTCCTAACCATAGACATGAGTTGTCATTTGATTAACGGGATCACATCATTAGGAGAATGATGTGATTGACTTGACCCATTCCGTTAGCTTAGCACTTGATCATTTAGTATGTTGCTGCTATTGCTTTCTTCATGACTTATACATGTTCCTACAACTATGAGATTATGCAACTCTCGTTTACCGGAGGAACACTTTGTGTGCTACCAAATGTCACAACGTAACTAGGTGATTATAAAGGTGCTCTACAGGTGTCTCCGAAGGTACTTGTTGGGTTGGCATATTTCGAGATTAGGATTTGTCACTCCGATTGTCGGAGAGGTATCTCTAGGCCCACTCAGTAATGCACATCACTATAAGCCTTGCAAGCATTGTAACTAATGAGTTAGTTGCAGGATGATGTATTACGGAACGAGTAAAGAGACTTGCCGGTAACGAGATTGAACTAGGTATTGAGATACCGATGATCGAATCTCGGGCAAGTAACATACCGGTGACAAAGGGAACAACGTATGTTGTTATGCGGTTTGACCGATAAAGATCTTCGTAGAATATGTGGGAGCCAATACATGGACACACTCTTCCCTCTTGTTGCTATGCATCACCATGATCTTGCGTGTGCGTAGGATTTTTTTTGAAATTACTATGTTCCCAAACAGGTGGAGGGAGGCGATATTGACTGCATGTCATGTCCTAAACCGAGTTCCCACAAAGAACAAAGAAATAACTCCATTAGAGGAATGGGGGAAGAAAAGGTTAAAACCCTCTTATCTATGAACCTGGGGTTGTTTGGCGAAAGTCAATGTGCCAATTCCAAAGAAGAGCAAGCTTGGACCAAAAATAGTGGATTGTGTTTTCCTGGGATATGCTTTTCATTGCATTGGCTATAGATTCTTGATTGTAAAATCTGAGGTATCTGACATGCATGTCAGTACAATCATGGAGTTGAATGATGTGACTTTCTTCCAAGATATCTTTCCCATGAAGGATATGGCTAGCCCATCAAATCAAGAGATGCCTAGTTCATTGAATCAGGAATTAGTTACAATTACTGAATCTACCACTTTGATGGAACACTTCGAAAATCCTGTGGAGGAGAACAATGAAGTTCCTACTAGGAGCAAGAGACAGAGTACTGCAAAGTCCTTTGGTGATGATTTTCTTATGTATCTCATAGATGACATTCCTAGTTCTATTTTAGAGGCCTATGCATCTGAAGATGCTGACTGCTGGAAGGAAGCAGTCCATAGTGGGATTGATTCCATTTTGGCCAATGAAACTTGGGAGATCATGATCGTCCTTATGGATGCAAACGTATAGGGTGCAAATGGGTTTTCAAGAAGAAGCTTAGGCCTGATGGTAATATCGAGAAATACAAGGCACATCTCATGGATAAGGGTTATACCCAAAATGGAGGTGAAGACTTCTTTAATACTTACTCACCTGTGGCTCGACTTACCGCTATTCGAGTACTACTTTTACTAGCTGCCTCACATGGTCTTCTTGTCCATCAAATGGATGTTAAGACTGCTTTCCTAAATGGAGAGTTGGACGAGGAAATTTATATGGAACAACCAGATGGGTTTGTAGTAGATGGTCAGGAAGGAAAAGTGTGCAAGTTGTTGAAGTCTTTGTATAGACTTAAACAAGCACCCAAGTAGTGGCATGAGAAGTTTGAAAGAACTTTAATAACTGTTGGCTTTGTTGTAAATGAAGCTGATAAATGTGTGTACTATCACTATGGTGGGGGCGAGGGAGTTATCCTTTGCTTGTATGTTGATGACATACTGATTTTCGAAACAAATTTGAATGTTATTAAGGAGGTCAAGGATTTCCTATCTCGTTGTTTTGAGATGAAGGATTTAGGAGTGGCTGATGTTATTATGAACATCAAGCCGTTGAGAGACGATGATGGTAGGATTACATTGCTTCAATCTCACTATATGGAAAAGATCTTGAGTCACTTTGGCTATAGTGACTGCAATCCCTCTCCTACACCATATGATGCCAGCGTGCTGCCTCGAAAGAATCAAAGAATTGCTAGAGATCAATTGAAATATTCTCAGATTATTAGCTCTCTTACGTATTTAGCCAGTGCTACAAGACCTGATATCTCTTTTACTGTTAGTAAACTAAGTCGATTTGTTTCAAAACCAGGAGATGATCATTGGAAATCTCTAGAGAGGTTTATGCGTTATTTGAAAGGCACTGCGAGTTATGGAATTTACTACACCGGGCACCCAAAAGTACTGGAGGGGTATAGTGACTCAAACTGGATCTCAGATGCTGTTGAGATAAAGGCCACAAGCAGATATGTATTCACTCATGGAGGTGGCGCTATTTCTTGGGAGTCTTACAAGCAGACTGAAAGGATCGAGAAGACGTGCCTAGGGGGGGTGTGATTAGACCCTCAACAAGCAAAAGTAACAATTTTTATGATTTCCAAGTTGAGGTTGAAGATTAGCACAATTTTAAACATTCCCAAAACACTTCAAGCAAGCATGGCAAGAGTATAAGCAACAAAAATACTAAAGCATGCTATTTGCAAAAAAGTAAAGGGATGGGATTGGAGTGTGCAAACGCAATGAAGACACAGAGATTTTTGGCGTGGTTCTGATAGGTGGTGCTATCGTACATCCACGTTGGTGGAGACTTCAACCCACGAAGGGTAACAGTTGCGCGAGTCCACGGAGGGCCCCACCCACGAAGGGTCCACGAAGAAGCAACCTTCTATATCTCACCATGGCCATCACCCATGATGGACTTTCCTCACTTGGGTAGATCTTCACGAAGTAGGCGATCTCCTTGCCCTTACAAACTCCTTGGTTCAACTCCACAATGTTGACGGAGGCTCCCAAGTGACACCTAACCAATCTAGGAGACACCACTCTCCAAAAGGTAATAGATGGTGTGTTGATGATGAACTCCTTGCTCTTGTGCTTCAAATGATAGTCTCCGCAAAACTCAACTCTCTCCCATAGATTTGGCTATGGTGGAAAGATGATTTGAGTGGAAGGCAACTTGGGGAAGGCTAGAGATCAAGATTCTTGTGGTTGGATTGGAATGTCTCGGTCTCAACACATGAGTAGGTGGTTCTCTCTCAGAAAATGAGTAGTGGAAGTGTAGGCATGTTCTGATGGCTCTCTCACAAATGGAGAAGGGGGTGGAGGGGTATATATAGCCTCCACACAAAATCCAACCGTTACACACATTTGACCCAACTCGGTCAGACCGAATAGAAGAACTTGGTGAGACCGATTCAGTTCAAAATGTGAACATTAGGAATCTCGGTGGGACCGACATGATCAACTCGGTGAGACGGATGTGCTAGGGCTAGGGCAAAATCTCATCTCGGTGAGACTGATAGCATAAACTCGGTGAGACCGATTCCAGCAATGATCAAACAGAGAGTTCGTCCGGCAAACTCGGTGTTTCCGAGTGCACATTTCGGTGGGACCGAAATAATTGCAACAAACAACAAAGAGTTGGCCAGGCCATCTCGGTGAGACCGAGATCCGTATTGGTGTGATAGAATTGATTAGGGTTTCTGGCAGTGGCTATGTCAAATGAACTCGGTGGCGCCGGATAGATCAAGTCGGTGAGGCCAAGTTTGACTTTAGGTTTTTGACATATGTGGAAATGAGAAAGTGGTTGAGGGTTTTGGAGCAATATCACTAAGCACTTTGAGAAAGTAGACCATTAAGCAACACCTCATCCCCTTTTAATAGTACTGGCTTTCCTATGGACTCAATGTGATCTTGGATCACTAAAATGAAAAAGAAGAGTCTTGAGCCTTTGCCAATCTTTGTCCTTAGCATTTTGAAAGGTCCACATCTCTAGTCCATGCCATGCCATTACTGAACTCATCTGAAATGTACTTGATAAAAATGTTGGTCCAATAAGAGATAAGTTGTCATTGATTACCAAAATCACCCAGGGAGCACTTTTGCTTTCAATCCCCCTTTTTGGTAATTGATGACAACATACATCAAAGCTTTATATAAAGATATGAATAGCAACAGGTAAAGCTTTGGAAGGACATGTAACGTGCATAGGCTCCCCCTACATGTATGCAATCATGTAAAGATGGAATATAAGAACATGTGAATGCATAAGCATGTCAGAGCAAGCAATGAGTTACATGTATCTTGGCTATATGCATCAGAGCAAATGATGTAGACAGAATATGTACACCTACATGTTCATGAATCCTTCTTGCAAACATATGTGCAGCAGCAAGAGATCATCATGCACATGAGTGTGATGCATATAATTACCTTGTGGTCTTGAGCTGGCTTTGGAAGAGATGAGCTTGAGAAAAAATGGTTAGATAACACAAGAATACTCTAAATAAAGCAAGTCCAGGAAACCACAAGATTACCAAGACTGGGATGACATGTAATGAGTGATTTTTATCCCTTAGATATGAACTCTTTCTCCCCCTGAATCTGATATTGGATAATGGGAGAAGGTAGGGTAAGAGAAAATCAGAGCAAGAATCATTACAACAAGAAATGATACAATCAACTAAATATGAACATGCCTTTCCCCTCTTGAAGACATGTGGTTCTCTCCTCTATTGACAACAAGGATCTAGGGAAGCTAAGATGTGCTTTCTTTCCCATGTTATAAGCTTTGATGTGTTGTCTCTCTCTCCCGTTTGACATTAATTTCCAAGAAGAGAACTTTTGGAGTATGTGTCAATTAGGGTTGGTCCTGGAGACACATTACAAAGCAGCATGTAGATTATGATGCGGGTAGAGGATAAGAGTCATTGAGTGGAGCTAAAAGAGATGTGCAAAATGCAATGACAAAAACTTGTATTCAATAATGAAGTCGATGACACAGAGTGGTTTTCATCGGCAACTCTGAGATATTAGAGCCACTGAGAGTGTGCATCGGTCAGAACGAGCTAGTCCTTTTCGGTTGAACCGATGAACTATATACAAGGAACCCTTGTAATTCGGTCTAGCCGATCTGCTTGACTCGGTGTGTCTGAGTTCAATGAAAAGAAATCTTGTGAACTCAGCTCACTTGGCAATTGAGATCTCACAAAGACTTGCAGGGAATTTACTGACAATTTGCAAGAAATTAGATAAGGAAACATAAAGGAAAAGAGATCTAGATGAAGTTTTTTTTATAAAAGGAAACACAAAGACAGAAACAAATAAAACAAGGAACAAAGAAACACTAGAGAACTTCATCTAGAAGGGCTCAGCGACAAAGTCACCTATGTTAGAGTATATTGACTTAGGAGTCAAGTGAAGTCACTTGATCATAGGTCATACTCATCGTTTAAGCTCAAAATGGGTTACCATTTTTCGTTTAAGCTGTATTCACATCTCGTTGAGTTGCTTTAACTCATGACTTGGTTCAAAGCTTCTCTAAGATGGAATAACATACCTTGGGTTGTGTTGATCTTGGTCATGTAGTTGAACTTGTGTTGGGTGCTCAAGGTTGATGTAGTTCACCAAAAGTTGAGAGCGCCACTTGAAGTTTGAGTTGATCTTCCTACATGGGTTAGTCTTGCAAGGAAGAGCACTTGTGTATCCAAAATTTACAAAGATGTAACTTGATACCAAATGAAATTTGATATATAGAAATCGTCAAAGGATATGTTGAGTGAGGTCATCCTTCCTTGTATTCCGCAACCATATAGTAGAAACTTGGTGATGTAGAGATTGCTTAAGATGTGAGTGACTTGCAATCTCATGGATTTGGGCTCATCCAAGTACCTACAAGGTTAGATAACATGCAAGGGTACAAGTATAGATCCAAGACATATGCTCATCATCTTAAGAGAAATATCAAGGACTAGTAATAGAAAGGCTCATGCCTTGCATGCATCTAGATGGAGTTGCTACTCCAAGTTTGAGGCATCAATGATGTTCAGTTCACCTCTCAAATGACAAAACACTTTCTCATCAAGCGGTTTGTTGAATATATCCGCCAATTGCTTATTGGTATGAACATGCTTAAGATTGATGTCTCCTTTAGCAACATGATCTCGAATGAAATGATTACGAACTTCAATTTGCTTAGTACGAGAATGTTGCATGGGATTATGAGCAATCTTAATTGCACTTTCATTTTCACAAAGTAGTGGAACATGTTTCATATGTATCCCATAATCTTTATGGGTTTGGGTCATCCAAAGTAACTGAGCACAACATGATCTGGCGACAATGTATTCCGCTTCGGTGGTGGATAAGGATACCGAGTTTTGTTTCTTGGAGGACCAAGATACAAGAGATCTACCAAGAAATTGACAAAGTACACGAAGTGGATTTTCTATCAACCTTGTCTCCGGCATAGTCCAAGTCGGAGTAGCCAACAAGACCAAGAGAAGACCTCTTAGGATACCAAATGCCAAAGTTTGGTGTATGAATTAAGTATCTCACTATCCTTTTCACATCCTTAAAATGACATTATTTGGGGGCCGCTTGATATCGTGCACACATGGCACACACTTAGCATGATATCGGGCTGGGAGGCGCATAGATATAACAATGAACCAATCATAGAGCAGTAAACCTTTTGGTCAACCGGTTTGCCATCCTTAGTCAAGTCAAGATGTCCACTAGTATGCATGGGTGTTTTCATACCTTTGTTTTCTTGCATGTTGAACTTCTTGAATAAGTCCTTGGTGTAATTTGTTTGGGAAACAAAGGTACCTTCCTTAGTTTGCTTAATTTGTAAATCAAGAAAGAATTTGAGTTTGCACATCATAGACATCTCAAATTTCTCTGACATTAGCCTTCCAAACTTTTCACTAAAATGAGGGTTAGTTGAACCAAATATGATATCATCCACATAAATTTGGCACACAAATAATTCACCATTAACCCTTTTAGTAAAAAGTGTAGAATCAAATTTTCCAATTTCAAGGACTTTTCAATAATAAACTTAGTCATGCATTTATACCATGCTCTAGGATCTTGTTTAAGACCATAAAGAGCTTTGTGAAGTTTGTAAACATGATCAGGTTTCTTAGGATTAACAAAGCCGAGAGGTTATTTAACATACACTTCCTCCTCAATTTCACCATTTCGAAAAGCACTTTTTATGTCCATTTGATATAAAGTAATGTCATGATGATTGGCATAAGCAAGTAAGATTAAACCCTAGCAATGGGGGTATATGTGACACCATAGTCCATACCTTCGACTTGAGTGTAGCCTTGAGCGATGAGACGAGCCTTGTTGCATACAACTTGTCCATCTTCATCTTGCTTGTTCCAAAACACCCATTTGGTTCCAATGACATTGTGCTTTTCATCGGGCTTTTCAACCAACGTACACACTTGGTTCCTCTTGAAATTATGTAGCTCTTCATGCATAGCTTTCACCCAATCTGGATCATCAACAACTTCTTCAACCTTCATAGGTTCAATACTAGAAATGAATGAGTAGCGTTCACAAAAGTTAGCCAAATGAGTTTTAGAGCGAGTAATTCTCCCGGTTTGAATATCATCAAAGATTTGTTCGATGGGATGTTATCTCGAGACTCTTGCTCAAACTCATGAGAGCTTTTGTTTGGGTCGGGGTAGAACATCTGCTTCACTGTCTTGTTATTCCTCTTGTCTTTCTTCATTGTCATTGGCATTGTTGTTCTCTCGTGGAGGTGGTGAGGGAGGTCGATGAGGTTCATCTTGTTGTACATCCTTGTTTCCATCATCTTGATGTGTTCCACTTGTGGATGCCTCCAAGTCAACTTGTGGTTCACTTTGGTGTGAAGTTGAGGCTTCCACTTCAACGGACGAGGTACTCTACTTCACCTCCGTTGGAAGAATCTTGCCAATAGACAAGTCTTGAATTGCTTCCTAGGGATCTTTGTCTCCTACATCAATCGACAATTGCTCTACTTGCGAGCCGTTAGATTAATCAAACTTCACATCTACCATCTCTTCAACCTTTCGGGTGAAATTGTTGTAGACACGGTAAGTGTGAGAGTTTGGGCCATAATTGAGTAGAAAACCTTCATGAGACTTAGGGGAAAATTTTGAATGATGATGCTTATCAAGAATGTAACATTTTGAGCCAAATACTTGAAAGTAACCAACTTGGGGTTTGTTACCGGTGAGGAGCTCATATGCAGTCTTGCCAAGAAGCTTGTGAAGATATAGACAATTTGTTGCATGACAAGCTGTCTCAACCGCTTATGCCCAAAAATGTCTTGGTGTCTGATGTCTACTACACAACCTTCTTCTTATAGACGTTATTGGGCCTGCAAGTGCACAAGTTTGTAGGACAGTAGCAAATTTCCCTCAAGTGGATGACCTAAGGTTTATCAATCCGTGGGAGGCGTAGGATGAAGATGGTCTCTCTCAAACAACCCTGCAACCAAATAGCAAAGAGTCTCTTGTGTCCCCAACACACACAATACAATGGTAAATTGTATAGGTGCACTAGTTCGGCAAAGAGATAGTGATACAAGTGCAATATTGATAGTAGATAAATGTATTTGTAATCTGAAATTATAAAAACAGCAAGGTAACTAATGATAAAAGTGAGTGTAAACGGTATTGCAATGCTTGGAAACAAGGCCTAAGGTTCATACTTTCACTAGTGTAAGTTCTCTCAACAATAATAACATAGATAGATCATATAACAATCCCTCAATCATGCAACAAAGAGTCACTCCAAAGACACTAATAGCGGAGGATGAACGAAGAGATTATGGTAGGGTATGAAACCACCTCAAAGTTATCCTTTCTGTTCTATCTATTCAAGAGTTCATAGTAAAATAACATAAAGCTATTCTTTCCGCTCAATCCATCATACAATTCATACTAGAATAACACCTTAAGACACCAATCAACCAAAACCCTAATGTCACCTAGATACTCCATTGTCATCTCAAGTATCCGTGGGCATGATTATACAATATGCATCACACGATCTCAGATTCATCCAACCAACACAAAGTACTTCAAAGAGTGCCCCAAAGTTTCTACCGGAGAGTCAAGAAAACATGTGCCAACCCCTATGCATAGGTTCATCCGCAAGTTGATCACCAAAACATACATCAAGTGGCACATGATATCCCATTGTCACCACAGATAATCACGGCAAGACATACATCAAGTGTTCTCAAACCATTAAAGACTCAATCCGATAAGATACTTCAAGAGGAAAACTCAATTCATCACAAGAGAGTAGAGGGGGAGAAACATCATAGGATCCAACTATAATAGCAAAGCTCGCGATACATCAAGATCGTGCCATAGAGAGAACACGAGAGAGAGAGAGATCAAACACATAGCTACTAGTACATAACCTCAGCCTCGAGGGTGAACTACTCCCTCCTCGTCATAGATAGCGCCGGGATGATGAAGATGGCCACCGGTGATGGGTTCCCCCTCCAGTAGGGTGCCGGAACGGGCTCCCGAGAGGTTTTTGGTGGCTACAAAGGCTTGCGGCGGCGGAACTCCCGATCTATCTTGATATTCGATGGTTTTAGGGTACGTAGGCTTATATAGGCGAAAGAACTCGGTCGGGAGGTGCTCGAGGGGCCCATGAAACAGGGGGCGCGCCTAGTAGGGGGGGCTATCTCCTGGCCTCCTCGAGGGTCTTCTGACGGAAACTCCAAGTCTCGAGGATTTCATTCTTCCCAAAAATAACGTTGCCGAAGGTTTCATTCCGTTTGGACTCCGTTTGATATTCCTTTTCTTCGAAATAGTGAAACAGGCAATAAAACAACAATATGGGCTAGGCCTCCGGTTAATAGGTTAGTCCCAAAAATGATATAAAAGTGTAAAATAAAGCCCATAAATATCCAAAAAGGGTAATATAATAGCATGGAACAATAAAAAATTATAGATATGTTGGAGACGTATCAAGCATCCCCAAGCTTAATTCCTGCTCGTCCTCGAGTAGGTAAATGATAAAAACATAATTTTTGATGTGGAATGCTACCTAGCATAATTCTCAATGTAATTTTCTTTATTGTGGCATGAATGTTCAGATCCAAATGATTCAAGATAAAAGCTTATAAAACATAAAAATAATAATGCTTCAAAGCATACTAACAAATAATCATGTCCTATCAAAATAGCATAGCCAAAGAAAGCTTATCCCTACAAAATCATATAGTTAGGCCATGCTTCATTTTCATTACACAAAATACTACCATCATGCACAACCCCGATGACGAGTCGAGCAATTGTTTCATACTTTTTAACGCGCTTCAGCTTTTTTCAACTCTTATGCAATACATGAGCGTAAGCCATGGACATAGCACTAAGGTGGTAAAAGATGGTGGTTGTGAGGACAAAAAGAGGGAGAAGATAGTCTCACATCAACTAGGCGTATCAACGGGCTATGGAGATGCCCATTGTCGGTGACAAAACCGGCAGATCTCGGGTAGGGGGTCCCGAACTGTGCGTCTAGGCGGATGGTAACAAGAGACAAGGGACACGATGTTTTACCTAGGTTCGGGCCCTCTTGATGGAGGTAAAACCCTACGTCCTGCTTGATTGATATTGATATTGTGGATGTTTACAAGAGTGGATCTACCACGAGATCAAGGAGGCTAAACCCTAGAAGCTAGCCTATGGTATGATTGTAATGGTTGTTGTTGTTCGGTCCTACGGACTAGAGCCATCCGGTTTATATAGACACCGGAGAGGGCTAGGGTTACATAGAGTCGGTTACAATGGTAGGAGATCTACGTATCCGTATCGCCAAGCTTGCCTTCCACGCCAAGGAAAGTCCCATCCGGACACGGGACGAAGTCTTCAATCTTGTATCTTCATAGTCTTGGAGTCCGGTCGATGATGATAGTCCAGCCGATGATAGTTCGGCTGATGATGGTAGTCCAGCTATCTGGACACCCCCTAATCCAGGACTCCCTCAGTAGCCCCTGAACCAGGCTTCAATGACGATAAGTCCGGCGCGTATATTGCTTGGCATTGCAAGGCGGGTTCCTCCTCCGAATGATAGAAGATTGTGAACACCAGGATAGTGTCCGGCTCTGCAAAATAAATTCCACATTCCACCGTACAGAGAATAATATATACACAAGCTCAATCTGCTGACGTTTTTTGCGGCATGACGTCACGCCACTACCAAGCCATTACTTGAATCGTTTTTACTCTACCACCTCAGCGCATTTAGCGAAGCGGTTTCCTTGGCACGTCTTGTCGAAGCAGAGATCTGTTCCCCCTTAATCCAGGATTCTCATCAATACGGACGTGGGTAACCCAACCGCGCCATTGATGGTGACGCTTGGGGGATAAGCGAGTTTTACCAGGCCGGTGGGGGATGCGTAGACTTCGCCCGCCCATATAAGGGATAAGGATTCACCTTTTCACCTACGCCTTCTTCCTCCTTTGCTTATCCATCTCCGCGCACTCGAGCTCCAGCGCCCAAGCCCGCATATCTCGTCTCAACCTTCCCCAGTCATGTCTGGAGCGGGAGGCAAGTGGATGACCTCCTCTGTTACGGAGGAGCACATCGAAAGACTGCGCAGCGCCGGCTACCTGTCCGGCGACATTGCGCACCGGCTGCCCGACGAGGGGCAGCTCATCCCCACCCCCAGGCCCCATGAGAGGGTCGTTTTTCTTCCCCACTTCCTCCGCGGACTGGGCTTTCCACTTCACCCCTTTGTCCGTGGGCTCATGTTCTACTACGGCCTGGATTTCCATGATCTGGCGCTGAACTTCATCCTCAACATCTCAGCGTTTATCGTCGTGTGCGAGGCCTTCCTCTGCATCCAGCCCCACTTCGGCTTGTGGCTCAAGACCTTCAATGTCAAGCCGAAGGTAGTGAAGGGCACTCAAGCGGAGTGCGGAGGCGCCATGTTGGGCAAGATTCCCAATGTCCTTTGGTTCGAAGGGGCCTTCGTGGAATCCGTCAAGGGGTGGCAATAGGGGTGGTTCTATATCACCGAGCCGTGCGACCCTACGTGGGCGGCGGCCCCCGAGTTCAGATCTGGTATCCCCACGCAGCTCACCTCCTGGAAAGAGAAGGGCTTGCTGTGGGGTTGTTCGGAGGAGCTGACGGGACTCCAAGCCTGTATCCAGAAGCTGGTGAAGAAGCTCAGGCTGGTTAACATGGTCCAAGTCATGCTCGTCCGCCGGATTCTCCCATGCCAGGAGCGGGCATTCAATCTGTGGGAGTTCAATCCGAAACAGCACCAGGCGCTGAGTGGGCTCTTCAACACGACGTACGAAGGTGCCTGGAGGGTGCAGTTTAAGGGCGCCGAAGCCCCCGCATCCGCGACTGAAGATCGCGGATTTCGCTCGCAGCACCAAGCCGACGAGGTAAGTGATTCTACCCCTTTACGGGACACTTGCTTTTCATAGTTTGACTCTATGCGGGTTTTAATTTCCCCTTTTCCTTTGACAAGACTGGATGAGGAAGGCGGAGCAGATTATCTGCCCGGCTCCTATGCCAGAAAACCCAGTAGACGCCCATCTAGCGAGGCTGCTGGTTCCGGCACCGCACGTGGTGCCGGAGAAGAAGGCCAAGAAGGAGGCCACGGGTGCTCGAAAGAGTTCCCATTTTCAGGTGTCCGACGACTCCGGGGCGGACTCCTCCCCCGAAAACGAGGAGGAGAAAGAGGACTCTCTCCCAGAGGAGGGAGAGAGGAAGAGGAAGGCTTCCCCAACAGGGGAGGCCGAAGGGTCCAAGAGGGGAAGGACTATTCCCCCGGACAGCTCCGCCAACATCAACGTTGGCGAGGAAGAATGGCCTTCAAGGGCCAGGCCTCCGGCGAGATCGTAAGTATCCGGATTCCTGAATGATTTATAATTTCTTTTTCTGCGTCACATAGTGTCATTCTGATGCCGCATGCTGCCTGTAGTCTGGCCAATGATGATCTCCCCGTTTCATCAAGCGGGTCGTTGGCTCCGTCGGATGTAGACTCCATCCCGACCGCCTCCACCCCTCGCGACACCGAGGAGGCCGAGGTGGGATCCCAAGAAGGGACCCATCAGGGGGAGGCTCCGGAGGCGCCACAAGGCGGCCTCCCGGACTTTGCACTGGACTCCACATCAGAACCCGTAGTGGTTCCGGAGTCCGGCCGGCGGCCCCTTCGCACGAAGGGCAAGACCGTGACGCCGGCAGCTTCCGTCCAACCGGAGGCGCCGGACAATTTGTTGGAGGCGTTGCAGAGCGCTTCCATCGAGGAAGAACACCGCACTATTATGAGTGCGGTGATTCATAAGGTACAGCTTGCCAAGAGCGGGATGACCGAAGCCTGCAGTAGCCTTCTATCAGGCTTTTAGGTAAGAAGATAAAAATATGCAATGTAATACAACATAGATAGTAGCCCCTGATGCTCGGTTCGGTGTTCGGAAAGAAAAGCCGGACTGAGGATCTGAAAAAAAAGAAGATATACGCAGGGTTGCTAAAAAATTATGTCAATATGGGTTGCAGGCTGCGCTGCTGACCTCTGCCGCACTGACTGCGGAGGTCGGTGCTTTGAAGCAGGAGCTCGAGCGGTCCGAGCAAGAGCTCGGCCGCGCCAAGAAGCAGCTCCAGGACAAAGAAGGTGAGTAACACCACTTTGAACTTGTACCTTACAGAAAAGGATTTAGGTTGCAACAAAAAATAACAAGGATAACATGGGTACTGCAGGGGCCACGAACGAGGTGGCGACCCTGAAGGAGGCCGTGTCCGCGGCCGAACGCAATGCGGCCGCGAAACGGGCAGAGCGAGAAAAGCAGGAGGCGCGGGTGGCGGTGGTTCGGCAAGAGCTCCAGGCTCTCATGGAAAAGCATGACAGTTTGGAGCGTTACTCAAAGACTCGAGAGTCCGAGCTTGCCTCGGCTCTCGAAAGTGCCAAAACTGCCAAGGCCGATGCCCATAAGTCCCTTCAGGAGATTGAATTGGTGAGGAAGATAGCGGCGGGTAAGGCATTTTTCATGCAAAGCAAGCATGTGAATGTAAATTACGTGTTACTTACCTGAATTCGGAGCTCTCCAGGGGCGTTTGCAGATCTGCCTCGCAGCATGTCTGATGCCGCCGCATTCTACCGAGCTGAGGAGGGGAGCTCAACGGAGAAGGTCTTCTGGTCTCAATATGCTGAGGCCGACCATCCAGTGCCCCCTGGCGACCAGCTGAAGTAGCTGGTCGAGCTCCACAAGGTGGCCGAGCAGGCCATGAAGGGCCTCATAGTCCGGCTGTGGCCTGGAGAGGCCATGCCTGGGAGCTATTTCGGCCTCGTGCGACGGTTGGTGGATGCGTGCCCCTGGGTGGAGGTTATCAAGTGCTCCGCCTGTATTGAAGGTGCTCGTCGGGCCCTTGCCCGCGCAAAGGTGCATTGGGGCAAGCTGGATGCGGAGAAGCTAATCACCGACGTGCCACCAGCGGGCAAGGAATATCGTACGCCCGAGATGTACTATAAGACTGTCCTGAAGGGTTCCCGCAAGATTGCGGATGAGTGCCCCAGGGATGTAATTATTGAGTAAATTCGCAATGTGTTATCCTGTGCGCTGAAAACTTTGTTCATATGCGCTAAGCAACGCTTGTTAATTTAAAATATTACCTTCCGTGCGGCCGTTTATTAAATCTGAGAGATGGCAAGTCGTCGGCTTCAGCCCCCATGCCACGAGTGCTGGGGTGTTCGGGATAAACTTGAGCACTCTTGTTCCCATTTTTGGGTCCATCTAGGGAGGCGCTCAACACAACGAACAAGGCAACCGGACTTATAGTGCTTGAACACTCTCACTTAGCCATATAATTCTATAATTTTAAATTTCGGCGAAGCCCCTAGTATTCGGAAGACCGAATTCGGGGCGCTATCCACGCCTTCGTCGGACATTATCCGGTACTTCGCTCGAAGCGGCGTAGGTCTTTAAGGACCCGAAAAGACCTCTCGAACAGCGACCAGTCTCTCGCCTTATCATGACAGTCAGTTTTAGCTTTCTCCACTGAGGCGTTAACCCGGCTCAACCGGGGCGCAATCGCAGTGGTTCTCCCAGTGCTACCTTAGCCGATAGAACGGAACGTAAGGTGCCAAACTTGGGAGCCGGGCAAACCCAACTATTGACCCAAGACATGATTCGGAGCCGATTCATATAATGCTATAAGTTTGGGGCGCCGCACTTATGAAAGTGTTCGGACTTTATCACACCATAATGCGGGGAACATAAGCCCCTGGTGTATTTGGCCGTACCAAAATGTACGGATGCAACATGTCGTAAATGAACATATATATATATATATATATATATATATATATATATATATATATATATATATATATATATATATATATATATATA
>NC_041391.1:503596254-503712547 GCF_002162155.2 Triticum dicoccoides
ATATATATAAGGTAATGCAATTATGGGCAAAAAGTGCTGCATTTTATTCGAGAAGATATGCTATGAGTGCGGAATGATACAAATAGTGCGGAAAGCAAGGGATTGGACGAATTAAAGGCGTCTCCCTCCAGGGGTAGGCCGCGGAATGGTGTATTTAACAAATTTAATGCTCGTAATGGAGACCACCTGAGTGTTCATCACAGCCTTTGTCCCTCCCTGGCTGTTGCATCATGAGTTCGGCAGGTTCGCCGCCGGACAGAGTTCTGTATAAAAAAGAGAGAAATAAAAGATAAAAAGAGCGACACACTTGGGAGCCCCTGGTGTGGTCAAACCGCACTCTGGGTCTGTTGTGGTTGTGCCTCTCCCCCTATGCCCATGGTATCTCCAGGGCGTAATTATGTACGCGGAGAGTTTGTCTTATAATTTTGCGAGGGCTGGGGTTGAGGCCGCATTGCTACGCGTGCTTGGAATGTGCCAGGTGGTCTTGGTTGATGTTGCTCCAGGCGCGTTTAGCCGTGTCCGGTCGTTTAATGGCCGGACTCGAAAATTGCCTTAAAAGGTTGCTCTGTACTTCTGCTGCGAGAGCCGCTGTATGTTCCTCCGTTCGGAGGGAGCGTTCCGTGTTTCCATTGACCGTGATGACTCCACGAGGGCCTGGCATCTTGAGCTTAAGGTATGCATAATGCGTCACCGCGTTGAATTTTGCGAACGCGGTTCGTCCGAGCAGAGCGTGATAGCCACTGCGGAATGGGACTATGTCGAAGATTAACTCCTCGCTTCGGAAATTATCCGGGGATCCGAAGACCACTTCCAGTGTAACTGAGCCTGTACAACTGGCCTCGACACCTGGTATGACGCCTTTGAAGGTTGTCTTTGTAGGTTTAATCCTTGAAGGGTCTATGCCCATCTTGCGCACTGTATCCTGATAAAGCAGGTTCAGGCTACTACCGCCGTCCATCAGGACTCTCGTGAGGTGAAATCCATCGACGATTGGGTCCAAAACCAATGCGGCGAATCCGCCATGGCGGATACTGGTCGGATGGTCTCTTCGATCAAAAGTGATCGGGCAAGAGGACCATGGGTTGAATTTTGGGCGACTGGCTCCATCGCGTATACGTCCCTTAGTGCACGCTTCCGCTCCCTCTTGGGAATATGCGTTGCGTATATCATGTTTACCGTCCGAACTTGAGGGGGGAATCCCTTTTGTCCTCTGTTGTTCGGCGGCCGGGTCTCTTCCTCGTCATCGCTGTGTAGCCCCTTGTTATTGTTTTCGGCGATTAATTTGCCTGCCTGCTTGAACACCCAACAATCTCTGTTGGTGTGGTTAGCTGGCTTTTCGGGGGTTCCATGTATTTGACAGGAGCGGTCGAGTATTCAGTCCAAATTGGACGGGCCCGGAGTGGTTCTTTTGAATGGCTTCTTCCGTTGACCGGGCTTGGAGCCTCGGAATCCGGCGTTGACTGCCGTATCCTCATTGCTGTCGCCGTTAATGCGGCGTTTGTTTTTGTCTCGACGCGACCTGCCATTGCGGTCCTTGGTATCCGGACTGCCAGCATTTTTGCTGAGGTTGTTGCTGCGAGCTAGCCAGCTATCCTCTCCCGCACAGAAGCGGGTCATGAGTGATGTGAGGGCTGCCATGGATTTCGGCTTTTCCTGTCCTAGATGCCGGGCCAGCCACTCGTCGCGGATGTTATGTTTGAAGGCAGCGAGGGCCTCTGCATCCGGACAGTCGATGATTTGATTTTTCTTTGTTAAGAACCGTGTCCAGAATTGCCTGGCCGATTCGTCTGGCTGCTGGATTATGTGGCTTAGGTCATCTGCGTCCGGTGGTCGCACATACGTGCCCTGGAAATTGTCGAGGAATGCAGCTTCCAGGTCTTCCCAGCATCCAATTGACTCTGCGGGCAGGCTGTTAAGCCAATGCCGAGCTGGTCCTTTAAGCTTGAGCGGGAGATATTTGATGGCGTGAAGATCGTCGCCGCGGGCCATATGTATATGGAGGAGATAATCCTCAATCCAAACCGCGGGGTCTGTTGTGCCATTGTAGGATTCGATATTAACGGGTTTAAACCCTTCAGGGATTTGATGATCCATTACTTCGTCACTGAAGCATAGTGGGTGCGCGGCGCCTCTGTATTGAGCAATATCGCGACGTAGCTCGAGAGAGCGTTGTCTGCTGTGTTTGGCCCGGCCGGAGTAGTTGTATCCGGCGCGATGGTATTCATCGTGGGTCTTGGGGCGCCCAAGTGATCCATAGATAGATCTGGATTGTCTTGCCTTGTCCTCCAATATATCCCGCAAGTCCGGCGCGTTCCCCCGTGGCTTCATGCTTTTTGAGCGATGTCGGGGTACGGTTTTGGTGGAGGGCTTGCACGCCTCTCTGCCGCGGCCACGAGGTGGTCGGTCTGCCGTATTGTGCGCTGGTGATGCAGGTTTGTACGCTTCCTCCTCTAGTCGGGGGAGCAACTTGCGTTTTGGGTAACTTTTGGAGGGGCGTTCGAGTTCATACTCTTCAGCCGCGAGGACCTCGGTCCATCTGTCGGCCAGTAGGTCTTGATCAGCTTGGAGCTGTTGCTGCTTTTTCTTTAGGCTGTTTTCCGTAGCCATTAGCCTGTGTCTGAAACGCTCTTGTTCGACGGGATGCTCAGGCACGACGAATTCGTCGTCGTCGAGGCTTGCCTCGTCTCCGGAGGGAGGTAAGTAATTATCATCCTCGACCTCTTCGTCTACCGCCCTCTCGTGAGGGCTTGCTTCTGCCTCCTCCTGCGCTGGATCGTGCTGGAGGGGGTTGTCTTCGGCACTTTCTGGGGTGTTATTATCTCCTGTGCTGGAATCTCCATTCTTGCTGTGGCGGGATTTAGAGCGGCGCCGCTGACGTCGGCGCTTAGGCTGTTTCTTTAAGGAATCGGCCTCCGTTGCTTCTTGGCCGTCCCCATCTTTTGGGGTGTCCACCATGTATATGTCGTATGACGAGGTGGTCTTCCAGTGTCCTGTAGGCACTGGTTCTTGATAGTCTCTGGCATCGTCGTCCATACCATCGATATCTTCGGAGTCGTAGTCGAGTACGTCGGTTAGATCGTCGACGGTGGCTACGAAGTGGGTGGTGGGTGGGCTCTGAATTTCTTCGTCGTCCGCGTCCCACCATCCTGGCCGTAGTTTGGCTAAGGCTCTCCGGATAGCGAGAGATGCTTCAGCAAAGTTAAGATATCGCCGAAGGGTGAGTGCTGAAAGATGTCCGCAGCGGTGAATTCCATGATCGGCGCCCAATCGGATTCGACTGGCAGGGGCGCAGGAGGTTCGGAGTCCGGCAGAGAGTCCGGCACCTCGGAGTCATGAGCTTTATGCGGGACAAGGTAAGTGTTCGGCTCCATCGCTGTAGAAGTTGTAGCTCCCGAGGCGGTGTCCAGCCATCCGTCCTCGATCTGAGCAATCGGCTCCGGACTATGGGTCGGAGCGGATTCGTGTGCGGCCTCCAAGGTGCTGTTCGGCGGCACAGTTAGGTCATGCCCATCGTGACAGCGCGGCACGCTCGGCTGTGGCTCAGATCCATCGAAGATCAAGTCCCCGCGGATATCGGCCGTGAGGTTTAGGCTTTCAAACCTGACCTGACAGCCAGGGGCGTAGCTTTTGATCTGCTCCAGATGGCCAAGTGAGTTGGCCCGCAGTGCGAAGCCGCCGAATGCGAAGATCTGTTCGGGGAGAAAAGTCTCACCCCGGACTGCGTTGTTGTCGATTGAAGAGGCCATCAAGCCTATCGGTGACGACACAGAGGAACTCTCAGTGAAAGCACCAATGTCGGTGTCAAAACCGGCGGATCTCGGGTAGGGGGTCCCGAACTATGCGTCTAGGCGGATGGTAACAGGAGACAAGGGACACGATGTTTTACCCAGGTTCGCGCCCTCTTGATGGAGGTAAAACCCTACGTCCTGCTTGATTGATATTGATATTGTGGATGTTTACAAGAGTGGATCTACCACGAGATCAAGGAGGCTAAACCCTAGAAGCTAGCCTATGGTATGATTGTAATGGTTGTTGTTGTTCGGTCCTACGGACTAGAGCCATCCGGTTTATATAGACACCAGAGAGGGCTAGGGTTACATAGAGTCGGTTACAATTGTAGGAGATCTACGTATCCGTATCGCCAAGCTTGCCTTCCACGCCAAGGAAAGTCCCATCCGGACACGGGACGAAGTCTTCAATCTTGTATCTTCATAGTCTTGGAGTCCGGTCGATGATGATAGTCCGGCCGATGATAGTTCGGCTTATGATGGTAGTCCGGCTATCCGGACACCCCCTAATCCAGGACTCCCTCACCCATCAATAGATATCAATGTGAGTGAGTAGGGATTGCCATGCAACGGATGCACTAGAGCTATAAATGTATGAAAGCTCAACAAAAGAAACTAAGTGGGTGTGCATCCAACTCGCTTGCTCACGAAGACTTAGGGCATTTTGAGGAAGCCCATCATTGGAATATACAAGCCAAGTTCTATAATGAAAAATTCCCACTAGTATATGAAAGTGACAATATATGAGACTCTCTATCATGAAGATCATGGTGCTACTTTGAAGCACAGGTGTGGAAAAAGAGATAGTAGCATTGTCCCTTCTCTCTTTTTCTCTCATTTTTATTTTTTCTTCTTTTTTTTCCTTTTTTTCTTTGCCCTTTCTTTTTCTTTCTTTTTGGCCTTTCTCCCCCTTTTTTTCTTTTTTTTCTTTTTTTAAAGTCCGAAGTCTCATCCTGACTTGTGGGGGAATCATAGTCTTCATCATCCTTTCCTCATTAGGACAATGCTCTAATAATGAAGATCATCACACTTTTATGGATTTACAACTCAAGAATTACAACTCAAAGCTAGAACAAGATATGACTCTATATGAATGCCTCCGGCGGTGTACCGGGATATGCAATGAATCAAGAGCGACATGTATGAAGATTATGAAGGTGGCCTTTCCACAAATACTATGTCAACTACCTGATCATGCAAAGAGCAATATGACAATGATGAAACGTGTCATAATAAACGGAATGGTGGAAAGTTGCATGGCAATATATCTCGGAATGGCTATGGAAATGCCATAATAGGTAGGTATGGTGGCTGTTTTGAGGAGGGTAAATAATGGGTTCAATACCGGCGAAAGTTGCGCGGTAATAAGAGAGGCTAGCAAAGTGGAAGGATGAGTGTGCGTATATCCATGGACTCACATTAGTCATAAAGAACTCATATACTTATTGCAAAAGTCTACTTAGACCTCGAAGCAAAGTACTACTTTGCATGCCCCAAGAGGGATAGATTGGTAGGAAAAGACCATCGCTCGTCCCCGACTGCCACTCATAAGGAAGACAATCAAAAGAGCACCTCATGCAACAAATTTGTCACACAACTTTTACCATACGTGCATGCTACGGGACTTGCCAACTTCAACAAAAGTATTTCTAAATTTCATAATTATCCACTAGCATGACCCTAACATTACTACCTTTATATCTCAAAACAATTATCAAGCAACAAATTGATCATAGCATCCAATTCACTTCTATGATAGTTTTTATTATATCCAACTTGGATGCTCATCATTCTAGGATCAAATTTTTAACCAAAGAAAATACCATGCTGTTCTAAAAGACTCTCAAAATAATATAAGTGAAGCTTGAGAGACTAGCAATTTCTTCAAAATATAACCACCGCCGTGCTCTAAAAGATATAAGTGAAGCACTAGAGCAAACGACAAACTACTCCGAAAGATATAAGTGAAGATCAATGAGTAGTCAAATAATTGTGCAACTATGTGAATACTCTCTAACATTTAAGAGTTTCAGATCTTGGTATTGTATTCAAGAAGCAAGCAAAACAAAATAAAATGACACTCCAAGCAAAACACATATCATGTGGCGAATAAAAATATAGCTCCAAGTAAGGTTACCGATAAACGAAAACGAAAGAGGGGATGCCTTCCGGGGAATCCCCAAGCTTAGGCTATTGGTTGTCCTTGAATATTACCTTGGGGTGCCTTGGTCATCCCCAAGCTTAGGCTCTTGCCACTCCTTATTCCGTAGTCCATCGAAACTTCACCCAAAACTTGAAAACTTCAACCACACAAAACTCAACACAAAACTCGTAAGCTCCGTTAGTATAAGAAAATAAAACCACCACTTAGATACTGTAATGAACTCATTATAAATTCATATTGGTGTAATATATACTGTATTCTAACTTCTCTATGGTTCATACCCTCCGGTACTACTCATAGATTCATCAAAATAAGCAAACAACACAATGAAAACAGAATCTGTCAAAAACAGAACAGTCTGTTGTAATATGTATGAAACGTGTACTTATGGAACCCCACAAATTATGAAATAAATTTCTGGACCTGATTAATTTCTCTATTAATCATCTGAAAAAATAATCAACCTAAAATCACTCTTCAGTAAAAAATGGCAGCTAATCTCGTGAGCGCTAAAGTTTCTGTTTTTTACAGCAAGATCACATAAACTTCACCCAAGTCTTCCCAAAGGTTCTACTTGGCACTTTATTGAAACAAAAGCTATAAAACATGATTAATACAGTAGCATAATCATGTTTACACACAAAAACAGTAAGGATAAACATTGAGTTGTCTCCCAACAAGCGCTTTTCTTTAATGCATTTCTAGCTAGGCATGATGATGGCAATGATGCTCACATAAAAGATAAGAATTGAAACATAACGGGAGCATCATGATGCATATGACTAGCACATTTAAGCCTAACCCACTTCCTATGCATAGGGATTTTGTGAGCAAACAACTTATGGGAACAATAATCAACTAGCATAGGAAGGTAAAACAAGCATAGCTTCAAAATTTTCAACACATAGAGAGGAAACTTGACATTATTGCAATTCCTACAAGCATATGTTCCTCCCTCATAATAATTTTCAGTAGAATCATGAATGAATTCAACAATATAACCATCATCTAAAGCATTCTTTTCATGATCTACTTGCATAGAAATTTTACTACTCTCCACATAAGCAAAATTCTTCTCATTCGGAATAGTGAGAGTATCATAAAAGACTTGAACACTAAAAATTGTTTCCACATTAAAAGAGTAATGTTCAGAAAAAGGGTAATCATAATCATGACAAGTTTTATAAATATAACCATCACTACTTTTTATAGCATAAGTTTCATCACAATAATCATCATAAGTAGCAACTTGGTTCTCCTCATAATCGATTGAAACCTCTCCCAAGATAGTGGAATCATCACTAAATAAAGTTGACACTCTTCCAAATACACTTTCATAAATATTATAAGATTCAACATCCTCCAAAATAGTGGTATCACTACTTCCTAAAGTTGACACTCTTCCAAACCCACTTTCATCAATATAATCATCATAGGTACGGCATGCTATCATCATAACAACTTTGCATATCAAAACTTGGGAGGCTAAAAATATCATCTTCATTAAAAGTAGCATCCCCAAGCTTGGGACAAACATTAATTTCAACAAATATATTCTCAAATATTTCATACTCATCAAACATAGCTTCTTGGGCCCTTTCATATTATAAGCATAATCACTCTCATCATTAAAAATATGGATAGCACCAATAGTAAAGCAATTATCATCATCACAATGAGTAGTAGGAGCAACCTCATTTGGGAGGGATACCTTTCTACCTTTGTTGCTCCTTCTTTTCTTTTTCTTCTTCACATTATGTGTGGGTTCAACCTTCCTCTTTGAGATCCTTATTGATGAGATTCGTTGAATAGAAAGCTCCTCCTCGTTACCTAATTCATCATAAGAAATAATAGGAGGATATTGGGAAGTCTCTTCCCTTTCATTAGTATTCTCTTAATCTTCCATTTCTTTTCTTTTCTTTAGGTAATTGGCAATATAAGGATTTTCAATGAAATTCACCGTACAATACAAATAAATCTTCTCTAGATGAATATCAAGGAATTTCTTAAGGGCAAAATCTGGAAGATCCTTAGTTAAACGTTTCAACTCTTCATAACCCAAAATCAAACTAAGTTCATTATAATGTGAAAGGGAAATCAAATCATCACAATTCTTGGACACGATTAGATCATGAAATAATTTGCATAGGAGATGTAGATGACCATGTTCATTGCATAGTTCACAAGTACGACAAAGGAAATATAAATTTTCGGCACTCTCATTTAACTTTTCTTGCAACAATTTAGTTTCTAAATGCTTATGCCTCTTGCAATATATATATATATTCTCTATTCGGTGTGTTCATGCAAACATGCACTCCACAAAAGTTGACATGCTTATAAGAGATATTTTCATCATGACTAGAGCGACCATCATTAGTACTATGGATATTCAAGGAGTTCATACTAACAACATTGCAATCATGCTCATCATTCAAAGATTTAGTACCAAGCATTTTAATGCATTCTTCTTCTAGCACTTGAGCACAATTTTTCCTTTCCATCATTCTCACGAAAGATATTAAAAAGAACAAGCGTATGAGACAAACTTAACTCCATTTTTTTGTAGTTTTCTTTTATAAACTAAACTAGTGAGAAAACAAGAAACAAAAAGATTCGATTGCAAGATCTAAAGATATACCTTCAAGCACTCACCTCCCCGGCAACGGCGCCAGAAAAGAGCTTGATGTCTACTACACAACCTTCTTCTTGTAGACGTTGTTGGGCCTGCAAGTGCATAGGTTTGTAGGACAATAGAAAATTTCCCTCAAGTGGATGACCTAAGGTTTATCAATCCGTGGGAGGCGTAGGATGAAGATGGTCTCTCTCAAACAACCCTGCAACCAAATAGCAAAGAGTCTCTTGTGTCCCCTACACACCCAATACAATTGTAAATTGTATAGGTGCACTAGTTCGACGAAGAGATAGTGATACAAGTGCAATATGGATAGTAGATAAAGGTATTTGTAATCTGAAATTATAAAAACAGCAAGGTAACTAATGATAAAAGTGAGCATAAACGGTATTGCAATGCTTGGAAACAAGGCCTAAGGTTCATACTTTCGCTAGTGCAAGTTCTCTCAACAATAATAACATAGATAGATCATATAACAATCCCTCAATCATGCAGCAAAGAGTCACTCCAAAGACACTAATAGCGGAGAACGAACGAAGAGATTATGGTAGGGTACGAAACCACCTCAAAGTTATCCTTTCTGTTCTATCTATTCAAGAGTTCGTAGTAAAATAACATAAAGCTATTCTTTTCGCTCAATCCATCATAGAGTTCATACTAGAATAACACCTTAAGACACAAATCAACCAAAACCCTAATGTCACCTAGATACTCCATTGTCACCTCAAGTATCCGTGGGCATGATTATACGATATGCATCACACAATCTCAGATTCATCCAACCAACACAAAGTACTTCAAAGAGTGCCCCAAAGTTTCTACCGGAGAGTTAAGAAAACCTGTGCCAACCCCTATGCATAGGTTCATGGGCGGAACCCGCAAGTTGATCACCAAAACATACATCAAGTGGCACATGATATCCCATGGTCACCACAGATAATCACGGCAAGACATACATCAAGTGTTCTCAAATCATTAAAGACTCAATCCGATAAGATAACTTCAAGAGGAAAACTCAATTCATCACAAGAGAGTAGAGGGGGAGAAACATCATAGGATCCAACAATAATAGCAAAGCTCGCGATACATCAAGATCATGCCATAGAGAGAACATGAGAGAGAGAAAACACGACAGAGAGAGATCAAACACATAGCTACTGGTACATACCCTCAGCCTCGAGGGTGAACTACTCCCTCCTCGTCATGGATAGCGCCGGGATGATGAAGATGGCCACCGATGATGGGTTCCCCCTCCGGTAGGGTGCCGGAACGGGCTCCCGAGAGGTTTTTGGTGGCTACAGAGGCTTGCGGCGGCGAAACTCCCGATCTATCTTGATATTCGATGGTTTTAGGGTACGTAGGCTTATATAGGCAAAAGAAGTCGGTCGGGAGGTTCTCGAGGGGCGCACGAGACAGGGGGCGCGCCCAATGGGGGGGCGTCCCTCTATCTCCTGGCCTCCTCGAGGATCTTCTGACGTAAACTCCAAGTCTCCAGGATGATATTCTTCCCAAAAATAATGCTGCCGAAGGTTTCATTCCGTTTGGACTCCGTTTGATATTCCTTTTCTTTGAAATACTAAAACATGCAATAAAACATCAATATGGGCTAGGCCTCCGGTTAATAGGTTAGTCCCAAAAATGATATAAATGTGTAAAATAAAGCCCATTAACATCCAAAAAGGGTAATATAATAGCATGGAACAATAAAAAATTATAGATACGTTGGAGACGTATCAGTGTCTTGTATTCATCAAGCATCGTTATTGCCATCTCAATGTGTGTCCGGTTCTTCCTCTCAACAACTCCATTTTGTTGAGGCATGTACATAGCCAAGAACTCATGTGAAATCCCTTCTTCGTCAAGAAAAGTATCAACATTGGCGTTCTTGAACTCCGTTCCATTGTCACTCCGAACCTTCTTGATCTTCACTTCAAATTGATTTTGGGCCTTCCTAGCAAAGTTCTTGAAGAACTTTTGGACCTGCAATTTATCATCAAGAAAGAACACCCAGATAAATCTTGAATAATCATCAACAATGACCAATCCGAACGAGTTACCACCGAGAATCTTGTAGGCGTTGGGACCAAAAAGATCCATATGAAGCAGCTCAAGTGGTCTTCTCATGGTCATGATGTTCTTCACGAGATGACTTCCTCCAACTTGTTTTCCTGCTTGACAAGCACTGCAAAGTCTATCCTTGTCAAATACAACATCTTTAACTCCAAGTATATGATCACCTTTAATAAGCTTATCAAGATTTCGCATGCCCACGTGACCTAACCTTCTATGCCACAACCAACCTTTAGAGGATTTAGCAATTAAGCAAGTTCTAGCTTGTGCCTTTTTAGTGAAGTCAACAATGTATAGATCACCTCTATGTATACCGATAAAGACCATATTATGATTATCTCTTCCAAACACTTGGCAGTCTACTTCAGTAAATAGGACATTTAAACTGAAATCAACTAGTCTAGATACGGAAAGTAAATTGTAGCCAAGAGATTCAACGAGCATAACATTTTGGATGGAGCTGTCATGTGAGATGGCCACCTTACCAAGGCCAACCACCTTACTCTTTGAGTTATCACCAAAAGTGACATACTTTCGGGGACCATTGTTGTCGGCAAGCTCTCAAAACATATCCTTGTCTCCTGTCAAGGTATCGGTACATCCACTATCAAGGACCCATTCCTTTCCTCCAACCATGTAACCACGAAGGTTAACCATAAGACCAAAGTGTCTCATTGACTCATCAAGATCAAATTCACTATCATCATCCTCATCATAATATCCATGTTCAATGTCATCTTGTGATTGATCATCACCTAGAGAAGGTGTTTCATTAGATTTATGATCATGACAATGTGCATCGTTATGAATTCTAATGACTTGACAAATGATGCTACTAATGACTCCAACATCTCCTTTGTCACGTATGAGATCACGAAGCTCAAATAGACAATCATCAAATTTAGGATCACTAGGTTTCATCTTATGAAAAGCTATGGACTTTTGAAGAATCTCATCTAAATTTTTCAAAGAGTAGTTTGGAAAGCGTTCCTCGAGATATCTCCATATAGTATAAGCACATTCAAATGTAGGCAAGCATACAAGCAAATTTCTAGGCAATCCTCTTATGATAAGATTGAGAGCTCTAAGATTGCGGGTCAAGCAAAGATACTCATCAGGGGTAGGATGCAAGGGATCAATAGGAGGGGCACAAGGGCTAGTAATGTACTTGTTCAAATCATATTCATTGAAAATCTCAAGAATCTCATTTTCGCATGCATTAAAGAACTCTCCGTCAAGCATAGTCACTCTATGTCTAATACTCCCAATCGTAGACTCATCCATCTTCCTCCAATGGTGATTAAACCAAAGCAATGGATACCAAAGCTCTGATACCAATTGAAAGGATCAAGAAGAGGTGTCTAGAGGGGGGTGATTAGACCCTTAACAAGCAAAAGTAACCGTTTTTATGATTTTCAAGTTGAGGTTGAAGATTAGCACAATTTAAAACATTCCCAACACACTTCAAGCAAGCATGGCAAGACTATAAGCAGCGGAAAGAGTAAAGCATGCTAGTTGCAAGAAAGTAAAGGGATGGGATTGGAGTGTGCAAACGCAATGAAGACACGGAGATTTTTGGCATGGTTCCGATAGGTGGTGCTATCGTATATCCACGTTGGTGGAGACTTCAACCCACGAAGGGAATGGTTAGAGAGTCCACAGAGGGCTCCACCCACGAAGGGTCCACAAAGAAGCAACCTTGTCTATCCCACCATGGTCATCGCCCACGAAGGACTTGCCTCACTTGGGTATATCTTCATGAAGTAGGCGATCTCCTTGCCCTTACAAACTCCTTGGTTCAACTCCACAATCTTGACGGAGGCTCCCAAGTGACACCTAACCAATCTAGGAGACACCACTCTACAAAAGGTAATAGATGGTGTGTTGATGATGAAATACTTGCTCTTGTGCTTCAAATGATAGTCTTCCCAACACTCAACTCTCTCTCGCAAATTTGGCTATGGTAGAAAGATGATTTGAGTGGAAAGCAACTAGGGGAAGGATAGAGATCAAGATTCTTGTGGTTGGATTGGAATGTCTTGGTCTCAACACATGAGTAGGTGGTTCTCTCTCAGAAAATGAGTAGTGGAAGTGTAGGCACGTTCTGATGGCTCTCTCACAAATGGAGAAGGGGGTGGAGGGTTATATATAGCTTGGACACAAAATCCAACCATTACACACATTTGACCTAACTCGGTCAGACCGAATAGAAGAACTTGGTGAGACCGATTCAGTTCAAAATGTAAACGCTGGGAATCTCGGTGGGACGGACATGATCAACTCAATGGGACCAATGTGCTTGGGCTAGGGCAAAACCTCATCTCGGTCAGACTGATAGCATAAACTCTGCTAGACCGATTTCGGCAATGATCAAACAGAGAGTTGGTCAGGCAAACTCGATGTGTCTGATTGCACATATCGGTGGGACCAAAATAATTGCAATAGATAACAGTGAGTTTGCAAGGCCATCTCGGTGAGACCGAGATCCGTATCGGTGTGACCAAACTGATTAGGGTTTCTGGCAGTGCCTATGTCAAATGAACTCGGTGGGCGCCGGATAGATCAAATCAGTGATGCCTGAGTTTGACTTTAGCTTTTGGACATATGAGCAAATGAGAAAGTGGTTGAGGGTATTGGAGCAATATTGCTAAGCACTTTGAGAAAGTAGAGCATTAAGCAACACCTCATCCCCTTTTAATAGTATTGTCTTTCCTATGGACTCAATGTGATCTTGGATCACTAAAATGAAAAAGAAGAGTCTTGAGCCTTTGCCAATCTTTGTCCTTAGCATTTTGAAGGGTCCACATCTCGTCCATGCCATGCCATTGTTGAACTCATCTAAAATGTACTTGATAAAAATGTTAGTCCAACAAGAGATATGTTGTCATTGATTACCAAAATCAGCCATGGAGCACTTGTGCTTTCACAGACCATCTTAACGAGCTCAACAATGGAAGTTGAGCTCACAACACTAGATACAACTACGGTTGAAGCAGATTGGCTTCGTCGGCTCTTGAATGACTTGCCGGTAGTTGAGAAACATGTACTGGGTATCCTTATGAACTGCGACAATCAAACTGTGATCACGAAAGTGAGCAACTCAAAGGATAACATGAAGTCATCAAGACATATTCAGAGAAGGTTAATATCTGTCAGGAAAAATGGGAAACTTCGTAGTTATTGCATTGGATTATATCCAAACGTCTTAGGCAGATCCTTTTACTAAGGGTCTATCACGTAATGTGATAGATAATGCGTCGAAGGAGATGGGTATGAGACCCACAATATGAGTTGTTCATAGTGGTAACCTATTCTATGTGATCGGAGATCCTATGAATTAGATGTGTAAGACAAGGTTTTGGTCAACTGAGAGGAGAGTATCCTTACTATTAACAATACCAATCCATGAAGATGCAATACTCACCCAATCTGCATGGCAGGTAGACGTATTTCTTAATGTGTTCTAAGTGGCTCATTGAAGTAGAGATGTTGTCCTGCAGAACATCCTTTGAAGAACACACCTATATGAGTCTGATTGTTAAACGTCGCAATCTAGTAAACTCATAAAAGGTCTCGGAGTATGACGCATAAGCTCCACCCACGGGGAAGACCCACGACAACCTAGTATATGTCAAGGCTTTGTGTGAAGCTAGATTTGTAGAAAACTAGCAGTTCAAGGCCTAGCCACTGTTCAAGTTGCTTCCTAGTGTAGCATAGAGTTCTAGGTGGAAGTTCAACTTAACAGTCTTCCCTATAGTACCGGTATATAAAAGAGTATTTTGGAACCAAATGCAAATTTTGTGTACCTCTTGGATCTGGTGGGGGATTGCTGGAATTTTAGTCTATTTTGGGCTAGCCCAACAAATAATTTCAGAAATCTATACCTACTATTAAAGGGAATAGGTATTCTTGGTTTTGTTTGGTCCATAGTAATATTTTTATATAGCCCATCTGTCTTTTTATATAGGCTTTTTGTATGTCAAAGCTTATGGAAGCCGAACTTCGTGCGAACACAACGTGTACATGGTCTTTGGGTTGTAATTTTAGTGGGCTTAGAACTGCCTGGTTGGTGGTTTGGGGAGCCCGCATATCCACATATGCATGCATCCTCTAAAAAAATCCACAGATGCATGTATCGAGCCAGAAAACCATATGTTGCACAATTTAGTCCCGACAACAAGTCCTTATGTATAGCTAGTTTGAGTCGAGCCACCTACACACGTATATATACATGCATCGATGCACTTTAACTCGAACAACCCATACATGCATCGAGCCCGAAACCCTAGATCAACGTAAGTCTCGCCGCCACCCTACCTTCCGGAAGCGGCAACACCGTTCATGGACGATGAGCTCCCTTGCAACAACCAATTCAGCCGCAATGCATCCCCGACACCAACCTCCCCGAGCAGCTCTTCAGCTTGCAACGTCAAGGAAAAATAGCATAACCGAAGATGATAAACGGAGGACAAGACTCAAGGAGTTGCGATGGCTAGAGATGAAATAGTGTCGCCGGAGCTACTACAACCCTAACCTACTGCTGGGCCGAAGGCCATGCGGTCAGCTCAAGCGTGTCCATGTAGATCGGCAAGATCGCGCTCAGAAAAAATAAATAGTTTGATGCACGAGGATATGGCAAAGCTAGCAGTCCGCGCTCAATCGTCTAGCATCAACTTTCATGCGCAGTTGCCACACAACATCTGTCTGCACAATATAACATTTAGAAGATGCCCTGCACTAAGAAACTTTGGTTGAAACACATGAACAAGCATTTTAAATAGGGCGCTATAGCACGCTATAGTGTTTAGAAGTGGTTTGTCACTAACAGGCTTAGAGCACTATTTAAAACTATGGAGAATACCCAGCTGCACTAGCAGCTACGGCAGCCACAACGGGAGCTTGGCAATGGCCACATCAATGAGGATACTCCATGAGACCGTGCATTGTCATGTGAGGATTTAGTTCTCCTGCTGCAACGCACGAGCATTTGTGCTAGTTCCTAATAAATCCTGGAGGCCCACTCAGCCCATTCGTGCAAGGCAAGAGGTGGAACTAAAGTTTAGTCCCACATTGCTAGTTTGGTAGGAGTTGGAGCTCCTTATAAGGGAGGTTGTTTCCCCACATGTATGAGCATGAGAACAAGAGGGAAATTCACGCGCGCTCCTCCTCCACCGCCTGCCTCGTCACGATGCGCCTCAGGTTGTGGGAATGAGCCGAGCCGATGTCTAAATTTTTTCCACGCACGACGGGTATACGAAAGGTCACTTGGGAGCTGGAAAGTTTTTGTTGTAGTGGATATGGAATACGAACACTGCACCCTTCGGCTGCTGCCTCTTTTTTCCGTCTCGCTCCCTTGCTTCAGCTCCCATCGCAGCCTATTCACCTCCTTCTCCTGTGCCTATAAAAGAGAGGTCGCTCCTCTCCAGAGAGACACACCAGAAGATCATATCCCTCTCGCCACCGAGTTCCAATATCTGAGCTACTGCTACAATCTTCCCCATCCCGGCTTGTAGCATGCACCACCAGTCGGGAGAGTGGGCCTCCAAAACTCCACCTCTTTGAGTCCTTACAGGAGAAGAGTGATAAGGTTTTTGGGGAGCGCTCTACGCAACTACTGACCGGTTCATCACGGACGCTCCGGACAACGACGACCATTTCCCCAACAACAACTTCTTCCCCGACGTCGACAACCTCTTTGATGACATGGCTGGCAAGGATGTCGAGCCCAAGACCAATGCTTCTACTGCTGTTCCGTACGTGCTCATGTTCTTCTGGTTCGAAATCCTGTTGCAGTTTCTTCTTCTACTATCTATTCTAGATATGTTCCATTCTAGTTCATATGTGCAGATGTTATTTTCCTTCTCTCTGTTAGATTACATGACATGTTTCATCTCTACTACATTAGTCATGTATTATCTAGTATTTCTGTTAATAAAATCATTTGGTAAATTGCTCATATTTCAAACACTTTGTTGGAAAGTCAAACTTTTTTATGTTTGACCGTATTTATACAATAGTAGACCAACATTTATGTCATCAAATTAGTAGCATTAGATTCATGATAAAATGTATTTTTGTCATATACCTATTTGGTTCCACAAGCATGAGCATATTTTTGCACAAACTCAGTGAAACTTTGAGATAGTTTGACCCTCCAACAAAATTGGAAGTACACTCTTTTAAGGACGGAGGGAGTATGTGCTATTTTTATAAGGTACAAGATTTGTTCTTGGTAGCTAGGTGCAAGATTTTCCATGGGGAAGGGGGTCGTGCTAAGGGATTGTGTTAGCGAACACATTGGCTCACTCAGTTGAACCCATTCCAGGGAATGATTCATTCGATCTAGGGTCCCTTCCTAATTGACGTTCTCCAGATGTTGTGGTCCATATCTCTACTCCTAATGTATCAGTACGTAGGTAGTTCTTTGGTTTAGTTTGTTTCCACCCTTCCATCGATCGATATATGCCCCACCAAGCGATCTCCCTCCCACCGATCCCCCCCCTCCGAAAACCTAGACCGGTTTTAATTCATGCATCACCAGAACCACATGTCCCATGCCCATAAAAACCAAACCAACCCTTCCATCGATCCCAACCTTCCATATAACACACCAATCCTTCCATCCTTCCCTTCCATATATGACACGAATCAAATCATATCAAATATTTTCATCACAAAAAGCTTCCATAAATAACAACAATCAAATATTTTTGCTCTTTCCATACACAACAAACAATTTTCAAATCTTATCTTCCGAGCAGGCTAGGTGAGGCTTGTTTCTCCATGCTTCTAGGTTTGCCATCGGATCAGGTGGGTTTGACATGTTTCTTCAAAGTTTGCCATCGGAACAGGTGGGCGAGCCCTGTTTCTTCGAAGTTTGCCACGGGTGCCGGCGCAGCTGCGAGCGAGCCACGGGTGCCCACGCCGCTAGAAAAGGCCACATGTTAGTAATCTGTACATAGTTTAGTTCTGGAAGAACAAATGCGGGAAGAGACATTCAGGACATACTTTAGCTCCTACGATTGGAGGTATGATGTGGCCCCAACTGTTCGTCTGATTTGTACATGGTCTCGACTGTTCTTGTGTGCGAGCGAGGCATACACCTGTTAAAAATAAGGAATAAACTGAATTAAGTGTACAACCAGTACATAGCAAGGCTTGACATATGTATACATTCAACCCTTTTGAAATCTTATTACGTCAAGCCATGTCGCTGCTTCTCGAGAGGTATCCTAATCATGGCTATAATTTTTCTCACATTCTACTAAAGTAACCTCTACCAAGAACCTGGCTTAGAGAGGATAATTTGCTATGTACATGATTTCTAATCAACAAGCAACACTATCATAATAATAGCAGCACGAATATCCTTGTGCGGTTTCAGATTAGCTCCATAGTGTTCCTTTTTTTTAATTATGAAGAGCTTGTTTACGTTGTTGATGTCTACTATGCAACCTTCTTCTTGTAGACTCATGTTGCGCCTCCAAGTGCAGAGTTTTGTAGGACAGTAGCAAAATTTTCTCAAGTGGATAACGCAAGGTTTATGAATCCGTGGGAGGCATAGGATGAAGATGGTCTCTCTCAAACAATCCTGCGACAAAATAACAAAGAGTCTCTTCTGTCCCCAACACATCCAATACAATGGTAAATTGTATAGGTGCACTAGTTCAGTGAAGAGTTGGTGATACAAGTGTAGTATGGATAGTAGATATAGGTTTTTGTAATCTGAAAATATTAAAACAGCAAGGTAGCAAGTCATAAAAGTGAGCAAAAACGGCATTGCAATGCTTGAAAACAAGGCCTATGGTTCATACTTTTACGAGTGCAAATTCTCTCAACAATGATAACATAATTGGATCATATAACAATCCCTCAACATGCAACAAAGAGTTACTCCAAAGTTCCTATCATGGAGGACATAAGATGAAATTTTTTGTAGGGTACGAAACCACCTCAAAGTTATTTTTCTGATCAATCCATTGAGCTATTCCTATAAGTGTCACAAACAGCCCTAGAGTTCGTAGTAAAATAACACCATATGATACACATCAATCAACCCTAATGTCACCTAGATACTCCAATGTCACCACAAGTATCCGTGGATCAATTATACGATATGCAACACACAATCTCAGATTCATAATATTCAGTCCAACACAAAGAACTTCAAGAGTATCGCAAGATTTCTACCAGAGAAAGGAATATGAGAACGTGTACCAACCCCTATGCATAGATTACCGCAATGTCACCATGGGAATCCGCAAGTTGTTAACCAAAACATATATCAAGTGGATCAATAGAACATCCCATTGTCACCAAGGATATCCCATCACAATACATACATCAAGTGCTCTCACATCCAAAGATTCAATCCGACATAACAAAACCTCAAAGGAAAAGAAACAATTCATCACAAGGTAGAGAGGGAAGAACACCATAAGATCCAACTATAGTAACAAATCCCGTGGTACATCGAGATCGTGCCAAATCAAGAACATGAGAGAGAGAGATCAAACACATAGCTACTGGTACATACCCTCACCCCTGAGGGTGAACTACTCCCTCCTCGTCATGGAGACCATCGGTGATGAATATGGCCATCGGCGATGGTTTCACCCTCTGACAGGGGCCGGAACGGGCTCCCGATTGGTTTTTCGTGGATACAAATGCTTGCGGTGGCGGAACTCCCGATCTAGGTTTTTTCTGGAAGTTTCTCTATTTATAGGAATTTTTGGCGTCAGTTTCATGTTAGGGGGATCCACGAGGCAGCGACAAGCCAGGGGGCGCGCCTAGGGGGGTAGGGCGCGCCCTCCACCCGTGTGGTTGCCTTGGAACTCTTCTGGCTTGACTCCGATGCTCCGTGGGCTTCTTCTGGTCCATAAAAAATCACTGTAATAAATTTTTAGCTCGTTTGGACCCCGTTTGATATTCCTTTTCTGTAGAACTCAAAAACAAGGAAAAAAACAAAAACTGGCACTAGGCTCCAGGTTAATAGGTTAGTCCCAAAAATAATATAAAATAGCATATAAATGCATATAAAACATCCAAAACAAATAGTATAATATCATGGAACAATAAAAATTATAGGTACGTTGGAGACGTATCAAGCATCCCCAAGCTTAATTCCCGCTTGTCCTCAAGTAGGTAAATGATAAAACCAGAATTTTTGATGTGGAATGCTACCTAACATATTTATCCATGTAATTTTCTTCATTGTGGCATGAATGTTCAGATCCTTAAGATTCAAAACAAAACTTTAATATTGACAGAAAAACAACAATACTTCAAGCATACTAATAAAGCAATCATGTCTTATCAAAATACAATGGCTAAAGGAATCTATCCCTACAAAATCATATGTTCTGGGTATGCTCCATCTTCATCACACAATGTATTCAAATCATGCACAACCCCGGTTTGAGCCAAGCAATTTTTTCATACTTTAGTACTCTCAAACCTTTTTAACTTTCACACAATACATGAGCGTGAGCCATGGACATAGCACTGTAGGTGGAATAGAATATGGGGGTTGTGGAGAAAACAAAAAGAAGGAGATAGTCTCACATCAACTAGGCGTATCAACGGGCTATGGATATGCCCATCGATAGATATCAATGTGAGTGAGTAGGGGTTGCCATGAAATGGATGCACTAGAGCTATAAGTGTTTGAAAGCTCAAAAAGAAACTAAGTGGGTGTGCATCCAACTTGCCTGCTCATGAAGACCTAGGGCATTTGAGGGTGCCCATCGTTGGAAAGTGAAAAAATAGGAGACTCTCTATCATGAAGATCATGGTGCTACTTTGAAGCACACGTGTGGAAAAAGGATAGTAACATTGCCCCTTCTCTCTTTTATCTCTTTTTTTGAAGGGCTTCTTTGGCCTCTTTTTTTATTTGGCTTCTTTGGCCTCTTTTATTTTGATTCTGTCACATGGGACAATGCTCTAACGATGAAGATCATCACACTTTTATTTACTTACAACTCAAAAACTACAACTTGATACTAGAACAAAATATGTCTCTATATGAATGCCGCCGGCAGTGTACCGGGATGTGCAATGACTCAACTACATGATCATGCAAAGCAATATGACAATGATGAAGCTTGTCATAATAAATGAAATGGTGGAAAGTTGCATGGAAATATATCTTGGGATGGCTATGGAAATGCCATAATAGGTGGGTATGGTGGATGTTTTGAGGAAGGCATATGGTGGGTGTATGGCACCGGCGAAAGTTGCGGTACTAGAGAGGCTAGAAATGGTGGAAGGGTGAGAGTGCGTATAATCCATGGACTCGACATTAGTCATAAGAACACACATACTTATTGCAAAAATCTATTAATCATCAAAACAAAGTACTATGCGCATGCTCCTAGGGGAAGGGTTGGTAGGAGTTAACCATCGCGTGATCCCAACCTCCACACAAAGGATGACAATCAATAAATAAATCATGCTTCGACTTTGTTACATAACGGTTCACCACACATGCATGCTACGGGAATCACAAACTTTAACACAAGTATTCTTACCAATCCACAATTACTCACTATCATGACTCTAATATCACCATCCTCATATCTCAAAACAATCATAAGGAATCAAACTTCTCATAGTATTCAATGCACTTTATATGAAAGTTTTTATTATATCCCTCTTGGATGCCTATCATATTAGGACTAAATTAATAACCCAAGAAAATCGCCATGTTGTTTAAGACTCTCAAAATAATATAAGTGAAGCATGAGAGTTCATTAGTTTCTTCAAAATAAAACCACCGCTGTGCTCTAAAAAGATACAAGTGAAGCACTAGAGCAAACGACAAACTACTCCAAAAGATATAAGTGAAGATCAATGAGTAGTCAAATAATTGTGCAACTATGTGAAGACTCTCTAACATTTAAGAATTTAAGATCTTGGCATATTATTCAAACAGCAAGAAAAACAAAATTAAATAAAATGACGCTCCAAGCAAAACACATATCATGTGGTGAATAAACGTATAGCTCTAAGTAAGATTACCGATGAACAAAGACGAAAGAGGGGATGCCATCCGGGGCATCCCCAAGCTTAGATGCTTGGTTGTTCTTGAATATTACCTTGGGGTGCCTTGGGCATCCCCAAGCCTAGGCTCTTATGACTCCTTATTCTGTGGTCCATCGAAACTTCACCCAAAACATGAAAACTTCACAACACAAAACTCAACAGAAAACTCGTAAGCTCTGTTAGTATAACAAAGCAAATCACCTCTTAGGTACTGTTGTGAACTCATTATAATTTCATATTGGTATTATATCTACTATATTCCAACTTCTCTATGGTTCATACCCTCCAATACTACTCATAGATTCATCAAAATAAGCAAACAACACAATGAAAACAGAATCTGTCAAAAACAGAACAGTCTGTAGTAATCTGGAAACATCATACACTTATGTAACTCCAAAAATTCTAAAAATTAGGACAACATAGGAAATTTGTATATCAATCGTGTGTCAAAAAGTCAGATCAAAAGCACGTTCCAGTGAATATTTAAAATTCTTGGACTGAGTGCAAAAGTTTCTGTTTTTGCACAGAATCAAGTCAACTATCATCCACACTATTCCAAAGGCTTTACTTGGCTCTTTATTGAAACAACAGCTATAAAACATGATTACTACAATATCATAATCATGTGAACACACAAAAACAGTAGGTAGAAACATTGGGTTGTCTCCCAACAAGCGCTTTTCTTTTATGCCTTTTTAGCTAGGCATGATGATGTCAATGATGCTCACATAAAAGATAAGAATTGAAACATAATGGGAGCATCATGAAGCATATGACTAGCTGAAAGGATCGATATGGTTGACTAGAGGGGGGTGAATAGGCAACGAACAGTTTTTAGCTTTTCTTGACCAAATTAAATTTAGCATCAAAGTAGGTTGTCTAGATGTGCAACTAGGTGAACAACCTATATGATGCAACAACAACAAGCACACAAGCAAGCAAGGGATACAACACAATATAAGCTTGCAAGTAAAGGTGAGCGATAACCAAGAGTGGAGTCAGTGGAGACGAGGATGTGTTATCGAAGTTCCTTCCCTTTGAAAGGAAGTATGTCTCCATTGAAGCAGTGTGGAGGCACAATGCTCCCCAAGAAGCCACTAGGGCCACCGTATTCTCCTCACACCCTCACACAATGCGAGATGCCATGATTTCACTATTGGTGCCCTTGAAGGCGGCGATCGAACCTTTACAAACAAGGTTGGGGATATCTCCACAACTTAATTGGAGGCTCCTAACGACACCATGAAGCTTCACCACGATGGAATATGGCTCCGCGGTGACCTCAACCGTCTAGGGTGCTCAAACACCCAAGAGTAAGAAGATCCAAAAGGGATTGGTGGGGGAATCAAATTTCTCTTGGTGGAAGTATAGATCGGGGCCTTCTCAACCAATCCCTAGAAAATCAAAAAGTTTGATTGGCTAGGGAGAGAGATCAGGCGAAAATGGAGCTTTGAGCAACAATGGAGCTTGGGGAGGGAAGAGGTAGTCTTCTTAGGGAAGAAGACCCCCTTTATATAGTGGGGGAAAAGATCCAACCGTTACCCACTTACTCAGCCCGCGGGGCGTGGTACTACCGCACGAGTTCACGGTACTAGCGCACCACGTTGCGGTACTACCGCTAGTGCGGTAAAAGCCAGGTGAGGCCCTGTTGCACTAGGAAACGAGCGGTGGAACCGCCGGAGTGGTACTACCGCACCCCCTTGCGGTACTACCGCAAGGCAGGGGCTCGCCGGGGTTGGAAACAACACAGACTAAATAAACTATGTCTGTGACTACTTTCGCTGAGTTTGGAACGTGCGAAAATCCGACACGGTACTACCGCTCGTAGGGAGCGGTACTACTGCGTAGGGGCGGAATTAAAAAAATTACTTCCGCGCCTACTTCCGTGCACGACAACGTTCTGGGCTAGAGGCAGCGGTACTACCTCTTGTGACGAGCGGTACTACCGCATGGCGCGGTACTACCGCTTCCCTGAGTGGTACTACCGCGGGCCCCTGCGGTACTACTGCTCCCTTGAGCAGTACTACCGCACGCCACAGAAACCATAGCACTTGAAAGCCTTCCTCTCGCAACGACTAGGATAAATGGACGGAGCTCCAAAGAAGCGAAGGAAAGGTGGTGCAAAGAAACAGATGTGTACGTGTTGGTTCCACCCTAACCTTTCCAAAGCAGACCCCCTCTTAATAGTATGGCTTTCATACGACTCAAATCCACTGAAAAGAAACATAGAGAACCGCCGTCTTTGATAGGCTCCAAGGGGCAACGAATCGCCTTGTTCCTAGACATGAGATATCTGAAATGCTCAATGCACACGATTAGTCCGCAAATGCAATGTCATCAATCACCAAAACCACATAGGGAGAAATATGCCCTTACAATCTCCCATTTTTGGTGGACTGATGACAATACATGATTTGCACATAGGAATATAAAATGAACATAAGCAAATCCAAAATCTATAAAATATAAGTAGGCTCCCCCTAGATGTGTGTGTTGTGTAGCTATACTTTGGACTGCACAACACATATACTAGGATCAACACTCCCCTTATATTTTATAGACCCGGCACAACTTGCACCAGTAATAGACAATAAGAAATGAGGCAAGGAATAATAAGTGAGCATGAAGTAAAGAGCACAAGATAGCATAAGCTCACAATTCTACTAAACATACTAGACAATAAGGATAAGCTTCAGGGCATATGTCTCACACCATATGATAGAATAGTCTCCAGGTCTCACACGCACACCGACACAAATCAACAAACCAAAGCAACGAAGGTTCAACGAAACAAAAACACAAGAGACACAAGACTCGCAAATCCTACACTCTCTCCCCCTTTGGCATCGAGACACCAAAAAGGTAGAGAGCACACCTACGACACAGGTGGTAGCTCCGACTAACGTGATCACCCATCAAGCTCCTCATCTGTCTCAACAGCAGGAATAGACTCCCCATCAGACTCAGTCCACTAATAGACCTACTTTGCCATCCAGGCTGCCTCAGGAGTGATGCTCTTCTCGAACCCTCTTGATACTTGCTCATTAAGCTTCATCAAGATCCTCTTGTCGCGCTGGCGACTCTCCTTCTGAGGAACATGGGTTTGGTACTGCCCCTTGGCCTGCATGCAGAACAGAGACTTCACCTTGGCCTTGAGCTTCTTAGCCCAAGAGGGCTCAATAGATGGAGGTGCATAACCCTCAGAGTTGTCCTCAGCCTCCTGCTCCTCAACCGCAACTTCATCCTCATCAACATCCACACGAGCAGCCTCGGGCTCAGCCCGGGTAGTGGTGTTAGCCCACTGATTCTTCTGGCGCAGCTTGATGGGCTCATGGCAAATCCAGTTGGGAGCAAGGAACTCTTCATCCAGAAAGAGCTTCTCCCAAGTCTTCGAGATCAAAAGGAACAAGTAGGGGCCATAGATGGGCACCTTTCCACGGAACACCGCAATCTAAATCTCACTCCACATGATATGAGTGACATCAAGAGGCTCAGCCTGATGGTGACGCGCTTCCTCACACATGAGCATCATGTCCACAAGATAGGAGTGCACCTTGTCCTTGTCGCCTATGCGAGGAAAAAGTGAGTTGCAGAAGATCCTGTGCATGATGTTAAGAAACGGATTCAGCACAAAGGACTTCTTGCCACTAAGGAGGGTCTTCTCAACAAGAAAGGGTTGAAGCTTGTCCTTGTTAGCAGACTCTAGGTTGGCATGTGGGTGGGCACCAATGGGCACATCAAGCCCCTCATCATGAATGTTCAACATAGCCATGAACTCCTTCCACTCAGCATACATCCTCTCACCATTCGTCACCCAAGTCATGGTCCGCTTCTCATCCGTGTGGAAGTGGACAGAAGCAAAGAACTGGGCCAACAACTCCGGGTCAAAGTCAAGATGGAAGGTGATGATGTCCTCAATGCCAAATTGCTCCACCAAATCCAGAGCCTCAACAAAGTATCCCCGGTTCTTCAGATAGTCCATGTCAATCCACTGAACCGGTACATACGTGTTTTGCTTGCCCTTGATCACATCTAAGAAGATGAGATTTTGCTGCTTGGTCCAAAACAGATCATTGCCCCTGCTGAGTTCTCCAGGCTTGACATAGGGGTTGAGCTTTCTTCGAATCAGAAACTCCCCTTGAGGCATTTCATCCATGCCGACAGTTGGCTCCTTGTGCTTGTTAGCTATGTGCTTGACATGGCATTGCGGGGCACCAGAGCTCTTAGGAACTTCTTGGTTGCGAAGCCGCTTGGAGCTTGTGTCACGGCTGGGATTCAAGCTCCTTGCATTGGAACCAGAGCCACCACCTAAGGCACACAAACCCAAACACACGAGAAGAGCGAGAAGATTATTGCAAAGACCAAGGCCAAAACCAAACGAAACAAGTAAAAATGAGATTGGGATGACAAAACAGAGTAATTTTTAACTCAACGGTAGTACCGGGCTAGGATGCGGATGTAAAACTTTACATCCGCTCTAGCCATGGTAGTACTGTGTTGGGTTGGCATGGTAGTACCGCGCCTGGAGCGGAATTAAAATTTTACTTCCACGCACCAGGAGGTAGTACCGCTCCAGCGGAGCGGTAGTACCGCACGAGGCGGTTCTCGCACGAGCAAGCGGTAGTACTGCTCCAAGGGGAGTGGTAGTACCGCACGGAACGACATCTCGCAAGAAAGGATCTAGGAACATCCGTAAAAGTAGATCGGTACTACCGTTGATCAAATCTACGCTGTTGCATCACACCAAATATCATATCTACCGCACTAGCACTCTCAACCAATCTCCTCTTGCAAAAATCACAAGAACTACACATGCATCTCCCAAAACCTATAAGCACAACAACGGGGCAAAGAGAGAGGGACTAAGGGAGATACTGGGTTCCATGGCAAGATGGCGAGTTGGGGATCAATCCCACCGGTCAGAATGCGAGGAGAGCGGACTGAGACGGAGATCCAGCGAGGTCCTCCGACGTCGTTCTTGGGCAGGGGAGAGAGAGACGACATGAGGGTAAGAGATGAATGGGTATGGAGGAGTTGGAACTCCCCCTCCCCACTTTTAACCCCCACGCGCTTTCGACAGCACAGTAGTACCGCGGGTCATCGCGGTAGTACCGCCCAGGCGGAAGTACCGCACACTGGGCGGTAGTACCACTCAAGGTTGTCAGAATCGTGATTTTGAATCGGATCGGAGCTCCGATGGTAGGATCGCAAATCGTAGAATCTTCACTATCAGGATCGTAGAAACGTAGATTATATGTAGTAAAATCGTAGAATCAAAGGGGTTAGTTTGGATCGTAAAGTCGTAGAATCGTATAGCAGAATCGCGATTCTGACAACCTTGGTACCACTCTTCCAGCGATAGTAAAAAATTACTGTCGTGCTGGAAGCGGTAGTACCATGCCGGGGTTGCATCTGCACAAGCACAGATGCCACCCACCTCCTACGGTAGTACCGTGGCTAGCCACGGTAGTACCATATGCCCAAGAAAGTGCAAGTTTTGACAAAAATCGAAAAACACGACCTTTGCAATGCACACTTCAAGCAACCATACACGCACACGAGCACTCAAGAGGCAACTCAAACACAAACACGGCTCAAAGGAAGGCAAAACACAACGAGGACCAAACGCAAACCGAAGCCTCTCAAGGAGAGAGGGCGGTCGCTGGAGCCACCTATGTTTGAGTCAATTGGTATGGTACCTCGAGTAATTATCCTTGGGCCCATGACCAAAACTCGTCTTTGAAGCACAAGTACCATAAAAATGGCTAATGTGAAAGAGTTGATCAATTTATGCATAATGGGGGGGAGAGTTCATTGGGAGAACAACACTCCGCCAATGTCCATGCCTACACCTAAGCAAGACATCAAGAAGAGTATGGTGGGGTGTGCAAAGGTTTAAGCCACATTACTCAAATCAATGATATTTAGCTCATGCCTTAACTCGCGGAATCTTGCTTCATCCAAGGGCTTCATGAAAATATCTACAAGGTTATCATGAGTGTTGACATATTTGAGCTCGATCTCCCCTCACCTAATGTGATCCCGGATGAAGTGATACCGAATCTCAATATGCTTCATCTTGAAGTGTTGCACCGGGTTGAGAGAGATCTTGATGGGACTTTCATTGTCACACCAAAGAGGCACTTTGTCACAAATGACACTGTAATCCTTTAAAGTTTGCCTCATTCATAGAAGTTGAGCACAACAACTACTGGCGGTCACATACTTTGCTTCGGTGGACGAGAGAGACACACAACTTTGCTTCTTAGAAGACCAACTCACCAAAGAGCAACCAAGAAATTGGCACCCTCCGGAAGTTGACTTCATATCCACTTTGTCTCCCGCCCAATACGAGTCCAAATAGCCCATAAGGTTGAAGTTAGCTCCTGTTGGGTACCATAAGCCAAAGTTTGGGGTATGATCCAAACATCGAAAGATTCACTTGACTGCCACATAGTGGCTTTCCCTGGGTGCGGCTTGAAACTGTGCACAAATTCCCACACTCAACATGATATCCAGTCTATATGCACAAAGGTAAAGCAAGGAGCCAATCATGGAATGATATACCTTTTGATCCACCGCTTTACCTTTGGGATCAATGTAAAGTTAGCATTTGACGGGCATTGGAGTGGAAGCCGGCTTGACATCACTTAGCTTGAATCTCTTGAGCATTTCTTGAGTGTATTTGGCTTGGTTGACGAAGGTTCCTTCTCTTCTTTGTTTGATTTCAAACCTGAGAAAGAACTTCAACTCTCCATGGACATCCTGAACTTCGAGGTCAAAAGAGTGGCAAACTCCTGATTGAAAGCTTAGTTAGGAGAACCAAAGATAATATCATCAAAATATAGTTGGCATACAAACAACTCCCCTTTGACCTTCTTAGTAAAAAGAGTGGGGTCGATTTTCCCAATTTCAAACCCACGATCTTGCAACAACTTGGTAAGGTGCTCATACCACGCACGTGGGGCTTGTTTAAGGCCATAGAGTGCCTTATCGAGTCGGATACATATGATTGGGGAACTTGGGATCCTCAAACCCCGGGGGTTGTTTGACATACACCAACTCATTAATAGGACCATTAGGCCAAGCACTCTTCACATACATTTGTTGCAATTTGAAGTTATATGAGAAGCATAAGCAATCAAGAAACGAATAGATTCAAGGCGAGCAACAGGAGCAACGGTTTCACTGTAGTCGATACCCTCGACTCGGGAGTAGCCTTGTGCTACCAAACGAGCCTTGTTGTGAATGATAATCCCATGAGCATTCTTGCTTGTTCTTAAATATCCACTTGGTTCCAATGACATTATGGTTCCCCTTTGGCCTTGGCACCAATCTCCACACCTTGTTGTGCTCGAAGTTGTTGAGTTATTCATGCATGGCATTTAGCCAATCTGGATCCTCGAGTGCCTCATAGACCTTTTGGGCTTCAACACAAGAAACAAACGTGTGATGTTCACAATATTTTGCTAATTTTCTACAAGTGCTTACCCCCTTTCTTAAGCTTCCAAGCACATTCTTCATGAGATGATCTTTGGTAGTGAGCTTGGATGCAACCTTGGAAGCACGACGCTCCAATTCCTCCTCAAGAGAGAGTTGAGGAGCGGTAACTTGATCATCTTGAGCGTCGTCTTGAGCTTGTTCTTGATCTTGAGCTTTCTCTTGACCTTGAACTTGCTCGGGGGGGGGGGGACTTGACCTTGGGCATCCCTTGGTGGTTCACCACCATCTCGAGATTGATCTTGCCCTTGATCTTGTTCACATGGTTGAGGGACTTCACTTTGTTCTTTGGAAGCATGTGGGTCTTGGATTGGTGATGGTTCCACTTGAATGGTACATTGTCCTTCTCCTTCGGCCACAAGGGGTTCCTCAATGGGTAGGATATCACCAACACCCATTCTTATTATGGATTGGGGAGGAATTTCATCACCTACATCAGAATTACCACTTTGCTCCACTTGGGAACCGTTATTCTCATCAATCTCCACGTTACACGTCTCCTCAATGAGTCCCGTGAACTTGTTGAGGACACGGTAAGCATGAGAGTTTGTAGCATAACCAACAAATATGCCCTCATGAGCTCTAGCCTCAAATTTAGACAAACTAACACCTGTCTTGAGAATGAAATACTTACAACCAAACACCCAGAAGTACTTGAGGTTGGGCTTGTTACCAGTGGGTATTTAATATGGAGTCTTGTTCAAGCCTTTGTGGAGATAGAGCCGATTGGATGCATGACAAGCGGTGTTGATGACTTTGGCCCAAGATTTGTAGGGATACTTGAACTCCGCCATCATGGTCCTTGTCGCGTCCATCAACGTCCGATTCTTCCTCTCCGCTACACCATTTTGTTGAGGGGTGTAAGGTGCGGAATTTGGTGCTTGATCCCCGCATCACTAAGAAACTCATCCAAGGTGTAGTTCTTGAACTTGGTGCTGTTTTCACTTCTTATTGTCAATATCTTTGCATTGTGTTGGCTTTGAGCTTCATTTGCAAAGTCGATGACAGATTGTTGGGTCTTACTCTTCCTCTTGTAGAAATATACCCAGGTGTATCTTGAGTAATCACCCACAATCACCAAGCAATACTTTCTACCCCCAAGACTATCAAAGGATGGAGGCCAAAAGAGATCCAAGTGAAGGAGCTCCAAGGTCCTTTTCAAGTAGATGATAGTCGTGGGAGGGTGAGCCTTCTCATGTAGCTTTCCTTCGATACAAGCACTGCAAGCACGATCTTTGGCAAAACTAACATTTGTTAGTCCGTGGACATGGTCCCCCTTGAGAAGACTTTGCAAAGATCTCATATTGATGTGGGCTAAACGGCGATGCCAAATCCATCCCACGTCAACTTTAGCCGTTAGGCGTGTTGCGGTCTTAGTGGGTCGCTCTGAAAAGTTCATCACATAAAGACTGTTCTCGACATGCCCAACAAAGGCTACTTTAAGATTCTTGCTCCACAAGAGGGCCACGGTATCAATATCAAAGAAAGTAGCAAAGCCCATGAGTGCAAGTTGACAAACGGAAAGTAAGTTGTATGCAAGGGGCTCAACAAGCATGACTTTCTCGATCGCGAGATCATGAGAAATGACAACCTTGCCAAGACTCAATACCTTAGAAGATGAAGCGTCACCCCATTCGACATTGGTGGGCATAGATAAGACTTTATGCACGTCCACCACCAAGTCCTTTATTCTGGTCATATGATTTGTGTCTCCACTATCGAGCAACCATGATCCCCCACCGGAAGCAAACACCTACAAAAGATCAATGCTTGGTTTTAAGTACCCATTTTGTAATGGGTCCTTTGTTCATAGAAACAAGGGTCTTAGGAACCCAAATAGACCGTTCAATGTACTCATAAGAAGAACCAACAAATTTGGCATAAACATGCCCATAACTAGCACGGCATAACACATAAGAAGGGTCAAAATTGCCGGCTTTATTGGAAGGAGTGGCATTGCCCTTCTTGACACTGCCACCCTTCGTGTTGTTCTTCTTCTCCTTAGGAGTACCCTCTCCCTCATTCACAAAGTTTTGCTTGAGAGGAGGAGGTTGTGTGGTCTTGTCATTCTTCTTCTTCTTGGACTTGGGTGCAAACCCAATCCCCTCCTTGGCCACAACTTCCTTTTGATTGCTCAAAAGGTCGTTGAGGATCTTCTCTCCTTGTATGCACGATACAAGGCATTTCTCAAGTTGCTCCTTCAACTTGGCATTCTCCTCCACAATATGCACATGATTACAACACGGGTTAGTAGCATTTGCATTATCAGTTAAAACCATATGAGGAAATGTGGCTTTCTCCTTGGTTAGCTTCACTTGGAGTTGATCATGAGACTCTTTGAGGCTTGCATGAGCACTCTTCAAGGCCTTGTGAGCCTTGTCAAGTATATCAAACTCATCCTTGAGTCTAGCATGTTCAACCCCAAGTTTAGCCTTCTCGGAATTATGCACACAAGATACAAAAAGAGCATGATCAAGATCGTTCTTTAATTTAGCATGATCATCATTGTGTGGCTCCTCAAGAGCCAAATGATAATCACGCTCTTCCTCAAGCGCATTCGAGAGATCCGTTATCTCATCAGCATAGTCACGACTATGCTCTTCCATCTTAGAGATGGTTTCTTCATGAGCCTCGATCATGTCATTGGCTTCACCAAGTTGTTCCAAGAGAGCGACGAAGTGCTTCTTGGATTTACCTTGAGCTTACTCATAAAAGACTCAAATTCATTTTCTTCCTCCTTCGACCCCTCACTTTCATCAATGCAATCCATCAAGGAAGGATTAGTAGTGATGGTGGTTTTGATGTTGGGGGTTACCTTGTTGGTGGCTTTAGCCATGAGGCACTTGGCGGTGATGTTCTCATTGGGTGAGTCGAAGAGGGACACCCGTGGAGTTGTTGCAATGGCAACAAAGGCCATGGAAACTGTCTCACCGTCTTCTTCATCATCATCATCCTCATCCTCATTCTAATCTTCTTGTGCCACCAACCCCTTGGGAGGAGTCTTCTTGGTGAAGTTGTTCTTGTTGGGGAAGGGCTTTGGCCTGTCTTTTCGGATAAGCTTGCCCCCATTGTCTTCCCTCTTCTCGTACGGGTATTCCGCAACAAAGTGGCTCACATTGCCACAATTATAGCATATCCTCACACGTTGCTTGCCCTTGGTGCCACTTGAGTTGTTCTTGTTGAAGTTGGGCCTTATGTTCTTCTTGCTCCAAAATTGCTATGACGCGAGAGCCATGTGCTCATGATAAGCATACTTGGTATCTTCGGGGCAACATTCCTCTTCTTCCTCTTCACTCTGTTCTTCCACATTAGCCTAGGCCTTCAAAGATAGGTTGGGCTTCTTTGATCGTTGAGAATGCAACATCGCATTATCGGCGGTATTATCCAAGATCCTCGTAGAAACAAACTCATCCAACACTTAACTTGAGGACAAGGTGTGAAAGTCCGGCCTTTGACGGATGATGGAGGACATGGCCTTATGGTAGGCATCATGGCCTTGAGAAACTTGCACTTTATCCAATTGTCATCCGTATCCTTGCTACCATGATCTCGGAGTGAGACCGCGAGAGTGGTTAATCTCCGATAAAGTTCATGAGGTTCTTCATATCATTCATCGCAAACTCATCGGCTTCATCTTGTACCACTTCAAAGTTGGAGCGTTGGATGCTTGCGCTTCCCTTGTAAATGGAAACAACATGTTGCCATGCTTCCTTGGCCACGGTGAAGGGTGGGAGGTGTGCAATATCTTCGGGAAGGATTGCTTCTTGGAGAATGAAGAGAGCGGACTCGTTGAATTGATGGTCCGCGTATTCTCTAGGAGTGAAGTTGCTTAGGTCGTGCGGGTAGAAACCTTTCTCAATAATTCTCCAAAGATTAGTAGAACTATGATTTAAATGATGTTTAAAGCGATACACCCAAGAAGCAAAATCCTCGTTTTTCACAAGCTTAGGACGAGGACCAACATGATTCATATACGTGGAGGGAACCGGTCCTCCATAAGTAAGTGGAGGTTCAACATGGGCAAAGATGCCACTCCCACTCCTACCACTAGGCAAAGGAGCTTGCTCACTACTAGCTTCCCCCTTTTTGGAGTTAGCATCTGCCACCTTGTTAGCGGGATCAACCACTTCCGATGGTTTGGTGGATAATTTAAGCCCATCAAGAAACTCCTTAAACATGCCTTTAACCTTGGCCATCATGGAGGTTTTCAATGTGTCCATAGTCGCATTCAACTCCTCACGAGAGACCGAGGATCCCCCATCGGCCGCGGACAAAGTGGGATTCGCACCGGGGTGATCCCCCACCTCGTCCGTGGTGTCAACCATACTCTTCGGATGACAAAGTCCTTAATAAAGAGACGAGGCTCTAATACCAATTCAAAGGATCGATATGGTTGACTAGAGGGGGTGAATAGGAAACTAACGATTTTTTGCTTTTCTTGACCAAATTAAACTTAGCATCAAAGTAGGTTGTCTAGATGTGCAACTAGGTGAATAACCTATATGATGCAACAACAACAAGCACACAAGCAAGCAAGGGATACAACACAATATTAGCTTGCACAAGTAAAGGTGAGAGATAACCAAGAGTGGAGTCGGTGAAGACGAGGATGTGTTACCGAAGTTCCTTTCCTTTGAGAGGAAGTATGTCTCCGTTGGAGCGGTGTGGAGGCACAATGCTCCCCAAGAAGCCACTAGGGCCACCGTATTCTCCTCACGCCCTCACACAATGCGAAATGTCGTGGTTCCACTATTGGTGCCCTTGAAGGCGGCGACCGAACCTTCACAAACAACGTTGGGGCTATCTCCACAACTTAATTGGAGGCTCCCAGCGACACCATGAAGCTTCATCATGATGGAATATGGCTCCGCGGTGACCTCAACCGTCTAGGGTGCTCAAACACCCAAGAGTAACAAGATCTACAAGGGATTAGTGGGGGGAATCAAATTTGTCTCGGTGGAAGTGTAGATCGGGGCCTTCTCAACCAATCCCTAGAAAATCAAGAAGTTTGATTGGCTAGGGAGAGAGATCGGGCGAAAATGGAGCTTTAAGCAACAATGGAGCTTGGGGAGGGAAGAGGTAGTCTTCTTGGGGAAGAAGACCCCCTTTATATAGTGGGGGGAAAGGATCCAACCGTTACCCACTTACTCAGCCCGCGGGGCGAGGTACTACCGACAGGCTCTACAGTGTTGCACTACAAAAAAAAGACACATCTGTGACATTTTGGGCCGAACGAAATTTTTTTCTGTCATACATATGACACTTCTATGACGATAATTGTTACAAAACCCGGTATCATCATAGATGTGGTGGGCTCCTACTTCAATGACAAAAAGTCATGACAGAAAATGGGCTTTTCGTCCTGGACGGGCTGGAGACGCAGTTGCATGACATTCTTTGGGCCGTCCATGACGGAAAAAACCGTGGTATAAGCGAGGGCGAGGAAAATTTTGGGGAGTTCCCGGTTACGGTGGGTGGTCGGGGCCGAGCGATGCGCGTTTCTCTTGTACACATACGCGCGTGTGTGCGAGGCGTTGGCTCTAACTGAACCCGAGCGAGGCATTGGGCTCTAACTGAACCCGAGCGATTGCACTGCAGGCTACGCGTTACTGAACCCAAGCGATCGATTCCTTCGCTACTGCTGCTAACTGAAGCCGATCGATGCTGCCTCTTTGGATGAATAGTGAGCATTGCGGGGGGGTGGATGAACAGTGAGCGGTGGGAGTGGATGAACAGGACCCGTGGCATTGCCTCTGGATGAACAGGACCCTGATCGATCGAGCCAGTTGGGGCTGGATGAACAGGACCCCGTGGAGGGCTGGATGAACAGGACGACCCCGTGGAGGGCTGGATGAATAGTAGATGGTGGAGGGGTGGATGAACAGTAGCCCGTGGAGGGGTGGTTGAATAGGAGCCCGTGGAGAGGGGTGGTTGAACAGTAGCCGGTGCAGTAGCGCGATGTGGAGGCTGGATGAACAGGAGCCCGTGGATGAACAGCCACAAGTGGAGGCTGGAGGAGGTCGACGGTGGATGAACAGTAGCCCGTGGAGGCTGGAGGAGGTTGACGGTGGAGATGAACAGTATCCCGTGGAGTCCCGTTTTGCGGTACGCCATACCCCTCCTGATGAACAGGACCCCCGTTTCGACCATAGCGCTCCAACACAAGTCTGTTTCGTCTGTTTTGCGGTACGCCACACTCCTCCTGATCAACAGGACCCCCATTTTGACCGTAGAAGGTCCGTTTCCTCGGTTTTGCGGTACGCCACACCCCTCCCGATGAACAGGACCCCCGTTTCGAATGTGGCCGGTCGAACACAAGGCTGTTTCCTTCGTTCTGCGGTACGCCAGGCCTCATTTCCATTGCCTGTTCCGTCCAAGCCCTCCCAATGAACACGACAACACATTTCGTTCCAACCCAGCCGGTTGGCTCCCGATGAACACGACGACGACGCTATTTCTCTGTTCCGACCCAGCATGTACACGAGCCCTGGCCGTACGTATGCGCGAGTAGGCATTTGAGACCCCGCCCGTATGTACACATACGTGGCCGTATTTTCTTTCTTGCACCCTGGCCGCTTTACGTACGTGTACATGCTACGTGCGCGCCTCTACTACGACACGTGCGCGCCTCTACTACGACATGTGCATGCCTCTACATCGACCAGTATATATGCATGTACACGTTCGCGACCAGAATGAGAACGCTACGTACGCTTCGACCAGGTGGGTCCTGACTGTCAAGTACTTCCTTGCATGCGAATATGTAGCTGGTGGGTCCCAGCAGTCAGGGGGGCGAATCATTTTTTTTTGCCCGGACGCACTTCCCTGCGTGCGAAGGTGTAGCTGGTGGGTCCCAGCAGTCAGCTCGCGAATCGTTTTTTTTTGCCTGGACGTACTTCCTTGCGTGCGAAGGTGTAGCTGGTAGGTCCGAGCAGTCAAGGGGAAATGTTTTTTTCACGAAATACGGTGGCCCGTCCGATGGGTCCCCACTGTCAGGCGGAGGAATAATTATTTTGCTCGTAATAAGGAGGCACTTCCTTGTGGCCGCCATGGACCCAACTGTCAGCCTCTCCACGTATAGTACTCTTCCGATGGAAGTCAGTCGTTGACCACATTGACCATGCGGCGCCAAGACCAGGGCGGTAGACGACGGCGAGGCCTAGGAAGGGGACGATGCGGAGCCGGGGAAGACGCGGCAGTGGATGCCCACGCGGAGAGGAGTATGACTGTATGAGGGTTTACTGGTTTCTCTGCCATCGCCGGAGAATAATAGCAGGTGTGGGTCAGTAGAGGGATGGCTAGGCCAGCGATGGGAGTACGGTGGAGCGGTGAGGCCTGAGCGACAGCACAGCCGGCCGCGGGAAGGAGGGAGCAGGCAGTCCCGCCGGCGCTTGTTTGAGCGGCTGGAGCATGAAGAGCAAAGGTTGAAGAAGCACGACAGCCGTTGGATGGACATCCAACAGTCACTACTCTCGTGTGTTGACTAAGTTGACAGGGCGTTGCGTGAGCGTCAACCTTTTTTTTATGAAAGCATACGCGTCAACCTATAGTAGGCGCACAAGTCAGCCTCAAATCTGTGGAAAATAGCAGACAACCCATCTGCCATTATTTCTAATAATGTACAACCCATTTGCTAATTCTTAAGAATTTTTGGAGCCCATCTTCTTTTTGTTAGCATTACACCCTATATTGTGGCCACGGTTAAAAAGTATATGAAATTTTGCATATTTCGGTGCGGTCAACTGTTTTTAATCCAGAAATATCGATTCACATTCAAACTATTTTGAAAAATAATTTATATAAATATAAAATCCAAATAATTGTCCATGCATAAAAATCATTGGAATTTAAAATCTTGTAATGAAAAAAAATTGAAACTCATTCCCGGTTTGATGTGTTTTAAAAATGTACAGCCCATTTCTGGGCAAACCGAATGAAACTCTCCTCGTCTTGAAAGATTTGCAGCCCAGCAGGGCCGATAAAGCAAGTAGGCCTTGTTTGGGTATTCTTTTAAAAAATAGAACTGGGCTAGCCATTTTCAGCAAAAAAAACACAACTGGGCTCATGATGTGGTAAACCTAAATAAAACCCTGGCTAGACGGGCCACGGCCCCCGCACAGCCCCGTTGTTACCCTGATCCGTCGCTAAAACTAGTATAAATAACAACTGCTTGTTCCTCACAAAAAACTGCGCGACCTGTTGGGTCCCTGGTGTGAGCCGCTCGTAGTGTAATTCTCTCGTTTATTGACTATGTTGACAATGGCGTGAGCCCCAGATGTCCAACCATTAGGAGGAACCATATTTTTGGGCTTGTAATATAGAGGCACTTGCTTGTGTACTGCCATGACGCTGGTGGGTCCCTATTGTCATCCTCCCCATGTACAGTCATCTCCTTGTTCCTCTCGGTTGTTGACGACATTGGCAACACAAGAGGGCGGCACACCGCGCACGGCGAGCGAACCAAGGCCACAAGGCGGAGGACAACGGCGAGGCCTCGAACGGAACGAACAGGAGTCGTGGAAGATGCATCGGTCCAGTCGCAGGCGGAGGGGAGTACGAGGGTTAAATGGTTCGGGTGCGGGTGCGTGTTGGGGCTGACATCGCCGAAGAATAACATGACGTGTGGGCGAATAGAGGGAGGGACTGGCCAACATTGGAGGGTACGTACGGTAGGGCGGCGGAGGTGCAGCCAGCCATGGGATGCGGGAGCAGGCGGAGCCGATGGGGTGGTTCGGTTTGGGCGGCTGGAGGAAGAAGACAAGAGATAGAAGATACACGACAGATGTCGGATGTCAATCCAACGGCTGGTAGGCAGAATCGTTGTTGACTGGCTAGGCTATTTCCTCGCGGGTCCCAAATGTCAGAATCCAAATCTGTCACGGTCATGCAGCCTTTCCTATGAAAATTTACAGCCCATTTGATGTGCTAGTTCGAAATAAGTTTGTGGGTGCTGGTGGGGGCTAATCACTTGGCTTCTGTAATGCACAGTGAGCTCAAGCAGCCGACGAGAGTGATGTTATGTCCCTTGGTTGGGATTTGTTACAATATTTCACTCTAAATTAAACGAATGGCAAGCCATGCCTTGTTTCAAAGAAAATATGACAGTCACAGCCGAGTTGAAAAGGGCAGGAACATCTAACTCCAGCTTACAAACTATACAAAAGCACGAGGGTTAATTGTTCATCAGGTTTACAAGAAAAAATAGGTTGAAAAGGGCAACAACATCTAACTCCAGCACTATTTTCGGCAGTCACAGTCAAATGGATCGGTCAGGTCCATAGAATGAACATCCTAGGTCGTAAAATTTACTGGATTATGACCACAATATGTTGTAAATAGAAGCCCGGCATGTTCAGATGCTCTTTTGCCCACCTGAAACTCCTTTTTTTACTCTTTGACATACCCATCCGTCAAAACCATGCTGCTAATAAACTTAAGCCTGATGGACAATAGTAACCTCGCATTCAGCAGGAAGAATGTGACAAATCTAGTGTTTGCACGGTTGGCTACATATCGTTCTAGCGTTATTGTCTTCAATCGAATCTCATGAGAAGTGAGAAAATCCCGATGCTTACGAATCCACCGATTGGTTATAAATTTCTTACCCCATCCTGTTGCCTAAATAGACATGAAGATTGAAAACAGTTAAGGTCTAAAAAAAGAGTGTCGAAAGAGCAACAGCTGAACGGTTGATTCTAGTACACTATTTGCGGGCTTCCAATGTGCGTGTGAAATTATCACCTTTATATACAACTTCTCCAGACATGGAAAGCATTGCAGCAAGCCAATAATTTTGTTTAGATCAAAACTAATCATTTGGATATATAAGATCTTGACAGAATCCAGCACCATTGATAGGCCATCCATGGAGAAACTCTTCATTGAGCATAGAACGTAATATTAGTACAAAATGTGTACTCCAAGATGATATATAACTTATGGGTAGAAATTTAAAATGCAGCTTATGGTTACAAGTGTAGATGATAATACAAAGTACCTTAAGAACTGTGGAGCCAAACACCATATTGAAATGAGCATAGAGATCATGTATTACACCCAAGGTCTCGAGTTTAGGCGCAGAGAGGACGGTTATTTGCAACAGTGAATAACTAGAATCAAGGATCAACCTTTGAAGTGAAGGGGCATCTTGGATGATGAGCTGCCTTCCGTCAAAAGAAATTCCAATTCTTACAAGGTTAGGCGACTTTATTTGGAGACAACTGATTCTAACTATGAAAACAAGCACCAAGCACTCCAGGGCAGGGCAACTGGAGTGGATGATGCTGTGCAATGAGGCCTCCGATATACGAACCCACACAAGTGAAAGTTTCTTGAGAAATGGGAGTCGAAGGTTTAGTACCAGATTGTCTGGTAGGTAGCACAGTGCAAAGGTGGCGGTGTGGAGAGAGGAGGAAAGCCACGAGATGGACATCGGTGCTGAGGGCACAAGTTCATGGCGTTCGGTATGTGGTATGTGATTTCCAGGGGAATAGTAGAACTCAAGCAGTTGTAGTTCTGTGAATTCAGGGGATTTCAGCCAGGTGTCCACCGTGCAGGGCATGGTATGCTTGCTCAGGTAGCATGACGGGATGCAGAGGCTTTGAACAGAGCCCTGGTGGGAGGAGATGATGGCTCTGGGGATTTCAAAATCATTGAAGAGAGATAGCTGACGAAAGTCGAGATTAAGGGGCACGGTGCGCCATAGAGGGCGCCACTGAATTGAGAGGACTTAGGTGCGGCAGCAATCCTTGGTGGGGAGAAGCGAGATGATCTCCCCAAGGACGGCGTTCGGGAGATCGCTGATGCGGTCCACCCGAGATTCTACGGGTTCCTGGGATCCGGTAGGTGCGGGGTCGCCGCTTCTCCCCGTGCTGCCGGGTGCGGGATCTACAACAGGCGTCGCCGCTGGCGAGAGCCTCATCTTCTTGGCACTGGGGTCAGCCGACTCCATTTTACTCGAGGGTATGGCGTCGCGCTCACGGATTTGAGCAGAGTAACGAATGACGAGCCTAGTTGTAGTGCGTGTGAAGAAGAAGGGGAGCTGAGGTTTTTCCTGTAGTAGTGAGGAAGAAGGGGAGCTGGGGTTTTTTGTAGGAGTGAGGTGAGGAATTTGGGGGTACGAGTGGAGCGAGCTGATGTGAGGTGGGTGGGAGCGAGGAGGAAGAAGAGCACCCAGGTTTTTTGGGGGGCGATGTGCTGGGTGTGGGTAGCGCCTCGCATTCAGTAAATATAGGGATTTTGAATTGATTTTACTGTTTACTAGTGTGGATGGTCTGTTTTGTCTTGGGCCCAGAGAAACAATTACTACTAGTACAGTGGAGACATTCTACAGCTACCCAGAAAAACAATTACTACTAGTACAGTGGAAACACTCTACCGCTTCTGGCTCCTCCTAGGTCATTGAAACGTCTCCCTCTACTGAATGCCGTTATACTTTTGTTCACCGACATGCGGGCCATGCAGCGCGCGGTCCCAAATGCCATCCACCAAATTAGAAGGCAGTATGTAGGTGGAGAGTCACCCCGGTCGTAGCGCGGCAGTAACGAGCCGTCATATCACAAAACCCCACCCCCTGTAGTCTAAGTTTGACAGACGAAGCAACCATCATTTCACTCTTCACTGAATCCCCTTCTCCTTCACCGTCTTCAAGAAAGGCAACACTCGCATCTCCCATTGTTCTTCTCTCCCCACAAAGGGAAGGTAAGCAGGTCCGTGATGTTGGTATATTTTCGTTCAGAGAAAAAAAGAACTTTTGCAAAGCAGTAACAATTCCTCACTCTATTTTTTGTTTCATTGTCATTGCGATTGTGTTTTCCTTTCAGTGGTCTCCTAGTATTCGTCAGTTTCATGATGGACCAAGGAGAACCAGGCAAAGATCTGCCGATATTGGAGTAGACGCGGGAGGCTGATCCCCACGAGACAAAGAGCTCCAAGAAGATGGAGGCAGCCACCGAGCGACCCCAGATACGCTCACGGCCACTACTGAGATGGTCAACGCCCCGTTTGAGGTTACAGCCCCCGTGGCACTGCAGGAGCAGTTTTCCCCCTTTGAGGATGTGTCCCCCTCCCCTCCCCGCTGAGCTGCCCAAGGTGATTTTCTTCTTTGCCGATCTCGATTGTGGTTTTTTATCTAAGTATGTGGTGATTAATAATGCAAAATTTTATTAGCTTCGATGCCATGCTATACATAGTGGTTTAAATAACTCGTGTTTCTTATACTAAAAAGTAATTGAGAATTTGTTTCTGTTTCACTTATAACCCTGATGCAGACAAGGATTGTGTGGTTGTACATGTCACTCGCTATGAGGCGGATGACCTGAATATACGCACTGGGAAAACAGAGTTCTTAGGCTGTTTGATCCTGGAAGCCATTTGCGGTTATACCAATGAAGAGTTGTATTCCAGCCTGACTGTTGTCAGGCGTGTTGTCCAGGGTGTACTGAAGCACAAGAAGTTCAAAGCTACTCTTCATTTGTGAGGCATACTGTTCTTGTCAAGCTTACGCAGGAAGATGACATGGCATGCCTCCACAAACAAGTTTATCAGTGGCAAGGCCACAAGGTTGTCTTCATGAAGGTTCACAGGATTGAGCTGCTGCGGGACGTCCTTGATGATGTTCATGGCAAGGTCCATCTTGTGTCTAGCCAAAATTAGATCGAGGCATGAAATAGTTGCCCCAGCTAGTGTTTAATAGTAGTTTGGATTGTGTCTAATTATCCGAACCTTGCCTGTTATCGACCCCTCTGGGGCTAGTACTCTCTTTGAATCCATCTATGGGAACTGCTGCTACTTTTGTGTGCCCGTGAATCATGTGAGAACCATCATATTTTTTGCCGAAACAGATGCGTCCTCACTAGTTTTTTCATGAATATGGCATGGTAAGACATAAGTTGTCACGGTTTATCATACGAGCAGTGTGTATTTTGATTAAATAGAGCACTCGTTCGAGAACTGTGCACTGACGTATACACAAGTACATGTAAACACTGTTGGTGCTACCCCACTTGTAAGCAGTTGTGCAAAACACGGCACATTGGCTCAGCTCGCTTCAACACTAGGCTATCGACCAGCTAACAATCAACAATCTGCTGTCTGACATATAAGCAACTATGTATCTTGTTACAGTGGTTCATGCAGTTAACTGAGGCCACAATGTAATAAATTCCAAATGTTCACACACTAGTCCAGCGCTCATGTGGAACACTCACATTAAACTCGTCTTCATAAAAAACTTGAAAAGCATAAATTAAGCAAGTTTATACATCTCAATGATTCATAGAACATAACAAACATATACTAGTTCACAGCAAAAGACAAAGTTGTGAGAAGGTTTACAAATCAGGAAAAAACAAGCAAGGCTTCTCTGAGCAAAGGGCCTCCCGGCAGGCTTAAATTTCCTGGAGTTCACTCTGGTTTTTTCTTGTTACCACCATCCAGGGTTAGGTTCTCTCATTCCAGAATAACCAATTATAATTGTGGTCTCAGCTGGAATGCTGAACTGAACCATGCAGTGTACTAACCAGTTGAAATGCTTGTGCATTCCACTAAATTAAAGCACCGTTATTTGCAGAAATAAGAAGACCACAATGCCTCTTGTCCGTGCAACTGTCCAAAAAACCGTCGTGCAGCTGTGCCAGCTAGTCCTCGGTCCATGGAAGAACTAGCAGAAAGTGCATTCCGGACTAGGATGCAGTTGTTTTTGCTTGTCCCTGCACTGCAATCAGGAAGTAAAATGTACGAATCAGCTTCTTTTAGATTGCATTGGTCATTCTACCTTAGTTACTACCAATGTAGGAATACCTTGAAGACTGGAGGTTAGACGACAGCAACGAGGGATAGCCATCTCATTTTGCGCAGTTGTACTAAAACTGAGGTGTGTGCTTTTGATTGCGCGGATAGAAACGATACGGAGACAAACATCCCGAAACAATATGGAGACAGACATCCCTGTTTGCGCAAATATGAAATACAGTTATTTAAACAGTGACAGATATTTGCAGTGGCATATGATTAATAGCAGCATCTATTGTGTTATAGTTGGCACTAGATTGACAGTATGAAGAGTCCTTAAGTAAGAAGCATCACATCACATCAACAATGCCACTAGATTAGCATGCAGAAAATTAGCATTAGTATTACTGTCATGAGAGTAGCACATGGTCAGTAAATGTGCAATAAAATTTGTGCAGTTCCACTGGGATGAAGCAATGTTAGCGGTGTGAGAGTTAAGTGTAACTGCAAAAACACAATTCAAGGGAAATAAAGCAACGGAAGCACTTCATAAAATGGTGGTGGCATTGCTTCAATTTATCGACGGCACTAGATCATTACTTATAGTGACATTAGGTGGCATTGCTTAATGCTTCATGTGATTTTACATTAACGGTAGCGATATGGGCGTAGGGACAGCAGGGGCATAAAGTGGTGAGGCAGATGTGGCTGCCGAGAGCGGCAAACACTCAGGCAGCATGTCTGCATTTGTCCCATTTTTTATCTCCTCGGCGACATTTTCCTATGTGAGCACAAGAAATCTAGACCTGGTCTTTCTCATTTGTGTTGTCCCCCAACACCCGTCACTTTCTTTCCTTTTTCAACCAAGAGATAGGTCCACTTCCCCCCACCCTTCGCCATCCACCATGCTTTCTTCGTCTTTTCAACCAAGAGACCGGTTGGGTAGCCAGTACTACTTTCCCCCTGTTTCCTCTTAGAACCAAGTCCTAGATTCATGCTACAGCTTTCCCACTTTCTTCCCTGTTTGAACCAACTCTTAGAGTCGACTGTATGAACTAGCTTTACCTCTAATAATAGTAAAAGTCTAGGTGGCTTTGGAATAGCGGACGGAAGTAGAAAAAGATCCTCACGAAGGGAGCTAGGGCAGTAGAGCAAGGTAGGTTTTGAAGGAATATATACCTGAGGGTCGTCGGCATGTGGCAAAGACGGCATCGGGAGGCCGCATCTTGGCCACAATACTGCAGGGGGGAAGAAGGGGTTGGAGGCACTCCCGAGCCGGCGCTCTCTCAGAGAGAACGGCACGGCCACTGATCGGGACGCACGGGCAGCCGTTGGTCTCCTCCCTCGCCGCCGACGACAGCGTGAACGATGCACCTACACCCCTGCCCTGGTCGAGGTTGTCCGGCCGGATTTGTGACCAGCCGTGAGCTGCGAGAGAGTGTGGCCACCTATGTCTTGCTTAGATCTGGAGAGCATGAGAGAGTGAACAAGAGGAACCCTAGTAAAGCAAGCGCTAAGGCGTGTGCTTATATATGTAGTGGATTGATTTTGTTGTACCAACTTCAAAAAAATGCGCTCCTACGTGTACCAGTGAGTGGGTGTGAGAGAACTAGTGCATGCGTGCACCGCTTCTCTTCGTGAGAGTACAATATTCTATGCCCAAAGAACGTTCGCCGCAAGAGTAATAGTATAAGTGTGTGACGTGTGAGCTAAAATAAAATGTGCGCGACGTCTTTTGTTTTTTAGAAGTTCTGAGGGTAGGGTGTGAAGAGCAGATATGTGTGTGACGTCTACCTGCAGATAGACAGTGGGTGCGACGTGCGAGTCTATGAGAGGGCTCGGGAGAGTCGTGACTCATGAGGGTGCGTGTGCATGAGAGGGAGGGGGGCACGTATCAATGCAATGCATGTGTCCGTAAATCATTATCCGACAAACATTCACCACAAGCCTTTTCCTGACGAACGTCGTAAAAACCGTTAGATCGGCATCCGACAGTGTCAGTTTTGCCATGTCATTTAATAGAACAGACACTCCAACTACACACAAATCTTCCACGTGAGTGTTAGCAACTGTCGTATGCTCCCTCCGTTCCGAAATGCAGTGCATATAGCTTTATTGAAAATTCGGACCTCGCAAACTTTTACCGAGTTTTCGTGTACCAAATTGCACATGTAGAATACCCTGTATATATCATTTCATTCATCTTCGAGAGGTAACTATAAAGATGGGGGAGGAGTCTACAAAATAAGACCATTGTATCACCCGCATCAATTTCAACCATCCTTTGGTGTCGAGGAATATCATAGGAACTCTATATGATATGATTTTTATAGGATTTTTTCCTTTAGAGCCAATTGGTTCATAGGAATAGATTCATATACTCCACATTTCAAAGGAAATAAACATGATATCATTTCTATAGCTTTAGAGCCACTTGGTTCAAATGAATGGATTCCTATACTCCCTTAATTTCAAAGGAAAATAAACATTAGCGTATATTCAATAGAAAAGTTATTATGATCTGAACCAAATTACATACCTTTTCTAATCCCTCCTCATAGGAATTGAGATACATGTCATCTCTAGATTCAATAGAAAAGTTCCTATGATGTGAACCAAATGACATCTCTTTTCCAATCCCTACTCATAGGAATTGAGATGCTCCACGTCATCTCTTTCCCTACAACTTCCATGTATACATCTTCCATTCCTAAATAGATAGTACAACCCACTAGTAGCTTTTTTCCAAAACATGCAACTATGGCACAAGAACTATATAGTGTGCCAATAACTTTGAAAGATGGTCGCTGGATGAAGCTAATCCGACAGTGCAGAGATGGCGAATCCGAGCACTACTGGCCGTTGAATATCATCAACATTCCACCAGATCTGCCACATGTACAATTTAGAAGACTCCATGGTTGAACTTAAGCATAAAGCACAAACCTCAAAACACAAGCACTTCTCCTTTGTTCTAGAATCTTCTGTATCATAATTGTCTTTTTTTTCTAAATGAATTGCCATTATTTGTTTTTTACTTTATGCTTTACAATGCACAACCCCATGAATCTTAACATTTTTATAAAACTAATTGATTTTGAATGAGATGAACTATAAGAACTAAACGAACATCTACATCATGCATATATGACTCAAAACTTTACATGCTATAGTGTGTATTTATTCATAATTTGGTTTCAAAATCTCATGCGTTCAATGCATAATTGCCTTTCGGTCGAACCTACGTCCACAATTTTTTGTATGTACTATATCTCCACTGGTCCCCGAACCCAAAATGCTGCCTCGTTCCCGTAAAACCTAGCGGCCCACACATGCATCGACTCGAACCCGTTTACTACGACGTGGCCCCGCACACCGTAGTACTCCTACAAACCCTACCACCGCACTCATCATCGGTTTTCTTCAAGAGGACGAGGGAGAAGCCGATTTGTAGTGGAGGCGCTTTAAAAAAGGATATGTAGTGGAGACCCCTACCCTACCCTAGGGTGCCCTAGGTAGCTGCCGCATGCATCATTTTTTCTCTTTTCTTTATGCTCTTGCGCCAAGTGAAATGATGGTTGCTTCATCCATCCAGCTTAATGCGGGAAAGGTGGGGCTTTGTGATTTGACCCCTCGTCGCTCATTTTCTACTACTGTGGCGCTACGACCGGGGTGCCTCCGATTCCAACCGCTACTCTGAACTGTAATTTGGTGCATCACACATTGAACAAGACGGTGGATGAGCCACATGTCGGCCAAAGGGGTCCTGTTAAGTGTGTCGCCATTTCGTGTGTGAACTGACCCTAGTTGAGTTGCTACGCCAACACGACAGGAGCAACCTACCACTTGGTTTTCATCCTTGGTGAATCCCGACTATATTGATCTAAAAAGATACGTGCTGAACTACCCTCTCCGTCTCGGTTTTTTATTTTTAGGCATCTCGGTTTATAGGGCGTGCACGTAGTTCTAGGTCATCCATTTGACTAACTAAATATGAGTTACTATGTCACAAAAAGTACTACTATATCATTGGATTCTTAAGCGAATGTAGTTGTATTTAAAAGTCGAGGGCGGGGCCTTTCCTGCGCGGTAGGCGGGGCAGTTCCGCCTAGTCGGTTCGACAGAGACGCGAGAAGACGAGGGAGTAGGCTGCTGCAAATGTAGGGCTGTGTGATTTGACAGCGTGTTACTGTTGGACAGGTGGGGGGCGTGATTTGACTTGCTATTATCCTTTTAACTGCGGCGCTACGATCGGCGTGAGTCTCCCAATTCCTGACCACCTCCATACAGGTGCCTCTCCCAATGCTCCACCATGTAGTAGAGGCTGGCTCTTGCATGAGAGCCCACTTATCCACTTTTTCCTTGCCTCTCTTTCCTCCACATATGCAAAAATGCCATGTAAAGCGCACTATTGTACATACTTTTACTTGCTCCTACAGGTGCTAAGCTTGCCACATAGGCATAAAGTCTGATGTGGCAAGTTAATCAAGAAGAGAGAGACTAGTTTGGTGACCCAAGGAAGAAACGGTGCTAAGCGCGTGTACCTAGGTGAAAAGACAATTTTGAGTCTATAGCTAATTAAATGAAGCAAACTTAGCAACACCATTTCATTGGAAGAGGTCACTCCTTGGCAAATGCAATAAATACTAGTACTCCCTGTGTCCTAGTGTCAAAAACATCCTTATATTATGGGATGGAGGGAGTACAAAGAAAGAGATAGAGAGGAGTAAAAAAATACACTTATAGCCAACCTTATAGCTAACCTTGTTGTAGTATGAGTGACTAAGTGATGACTATGTATGACATGCCAACATCAGATAGCCTAACGCACCGTGTTAAATCTCCAAGGGCGCGACCGCGCGAGCGATGTGACGGTCGTGGTAGGCATGACCATCATACGGGCTGCTGGCAGCCCTTGGATCTGAGATCAAACGGTCGCATGCTAAGTTGCTGAAAAATTGCAGAATAACCCTCCAGGATAGGATATTCACCCATAGTTCTAGAATCACGCCATGCAACCGTTCAATCTCAGATCCAAGGGCTCTCGGAAGCCTGTATCATGGGAGAATGGAAAGCCACTACCCTGCCGTTCGCATGCTGGCAGTTCGCTCCTACTCGTCCCCACACGTCCTTCAATACTACGGCGGTTCGCTCCTAGTCGTCCCGTCCATTCACATTACGGCAGTTCCACTAATCCTAACCCTCCTCCCAAATCCATGGTGTCCCAAATATCCACGATCCGCGGTGAGTACAAGGTTAGAACCATCACCGGCGATGAGTTCGACGTCATCTACACCCGTTCTTCCACGACGGTGAAAGGATGCCTTTCTCGCTTCAGACGCATGTTCGAAGACTCAGATGATGAGCGGGTCGCTGGGCTAGATGTTGAGTACACCACAGTCCTGGGATGAGAGAAGGATCTAAAGGACAAAGAGAGGAAGAAGCCCACCATGATCCAGGTTTGCATGCATGAGTTATGCTTGGTCTACCACATATGCCATGCCGACGTTGAATGCCTGGATTTTAAGAACTTCCTCGAGAGAAACCTAGTCAAATTCGTTACTGTAGACTTTGGTAACGACAAAGAAGTCCTGAGTCCGATAGTCCTCGTTGTAGGCAACCCCATCAACCTCCAGAAGAATCGGTTGCTGCCCTCCGGTAGCCAGCCTTCAATGCTGACCCTGGCAAGAGCCATGGTTCATCCTTCGTATGGTAAACTGGAGAAACCTCATTACACGTTTCATCGTCATGCATGGCAGCGAAATGTACTAGATATAGACCACATCCACTACACTGCAATGGATGGCTACCTTTGTTTCAATATCTACAAGGGTTGGATGAAGAGCAAGAGCCAAGTGTGCGGTTCAAGCAAAGAAGTATCGGCCAAGAGGAAGAGGGACAAGGACAAAGTCGAGGACGTGGATGAGGACTCCTCCAAGTGAGTAAGGTGTCAGTATCGTTGCTCATGGGGGTTCTAATGCAGTGTCTATTGGATTAGTTGCATAGTTTGATTTCAGGTGTGCTTAGTTGAATTTGAGGGGTGTGTTGTGTTGAGCCCCAGCAGAACTATGTTATGTTCATTCTCATTACTTTAACTCCTCAGTATGATACATACTACTAGTATTTCTTTAATAGAATTTAGCACTGCAATTAAGCACGTACTAGCTTTTCTAATAGTACTATATGCATAATTTGGCGACGAGCTCTCTATATCTACCACCTTTTTTTAATTTCAATTTTTGCTCCACGGCGCAATCCATCGATAGTACTACTGTACAAAAGTATACATTTTTTAAAAGGCTGGAGTACTATTCATCACATGTATAGCCAGTTAAATTCTCACCCTAGAACGACGTGCATGCCATGTAGTAAACCAATACGGAGGAAGTATAGTAAAAATGAGGTGATTTTACTGAGCGATCGGCGGGGGAGCATGGCCTGTCATGCGGTCCCACGTGTCATGATGTACCAAAGGTGATGCGCGTGTCCCTCTTGAGGCAGAAGCAATACTACATGGTTTGAGATGATGGCGAACCAAAGTGTGAAATAATGGTTGCTTCGTCCGTCTGGGAAGGTGCGGCATTGTGATTTGACGTCTCATTGCTCGTTACTACTACTGGGCCGGTACGAGTGGGGTGCGTCCCCCTTGCTGTTCTGCACTATTATTTGGTGCCTGACACGTCGACCCGGTTGCTATATGTCCCACATGTCGGCGACAGGAAGTACAGAATTCATGAATGGGAGCGTCGATGGAGGAGTATACTACAGAATTCATGAAAGGGAGCGATTTGGTTTTGGAAAAATATATTTTTACGGAGTACGTACCCACTAGGGTTTATAGGGCTCATCTAAAAAACATTCGTTTTTCCGTTTGATAAGTCTCAATTCTACTATACTAGTAGTAGTACCATTACATGTTGGATTTTGAGGTGCGTTAGATCACCCGACGCAAGCAGTGTCAATAGGAAACTAACCAATGCATGTACAAGTTCATGGAAATTTAGTGGGAGTAAAATTTTCTCCTCGTGCTGCGAGCCACCGCGCGCGTGGGCAAGGGAGCGGGCGTAAGGCGTACAGTAGTAGGAGTACTACTACTACTACTCGTAAGCAAGCTTCACCACATCCTGCGAGCCACCGCGCCCATGGGCGGGGGAGAGGACGTACTAAGCAAGCTTCTCCTCGTTCTGCGAGTTGACAAGACACATCAAAATTACTCCAGTGTATAGAGCCTTTCCTGTAAGGTAGGGCCCACATGGTTTGCCTCTTTTTTAACATAGCACGTCAAGTCGCAATTTGTTTGTTCACCCGTGGTAGACGATCCTCCCTCCACCAAGTGTATAACCAGTACACATGCCAAATTACCACGTGGGCTGCCTTTTTCGTACAGAAATGAGCTCCACCGTGTACCCGCGCGGGTGTGGTTGGGAAAGAGACGGGAGTACATGCACCGTGCGTGCACCTCTTCTCTTCGTGCACATCCCCCACCTGCGTAGTGTGTGTGAGAGAGATACAAACCTAGACATAATGCGCCGTCCATCCCCATGCCTCCGCCCAGTCCGACCACCAGTCACCACCATGCCCCACTCCTCCTCACCTTATCTCTCATCTTTCTCCCTCCATTTTTATATACAAGGGGCCACTATCAAAATTACTCTACAATTTTCAGATATACAAGGCCACTAACACTAATCGATGGAATATTAATGGTGGTTGCCTTGTGGTACTAGCAAAAGAGGACATTAATTATACCTTGCATGCATGCGGGAGTTTGTAAAAAAATGCATCTTGATGTTCCATGCAATGCACGGGCATCTTGCTAGTCCATGAAAACAACACATGGCAAAATTCCATGGCGAACGAGGGATTTGAATCTGTTGGGAGGGGCTGTTTGGATCTTGCCCGGGGTAGCCAAAATATTGGCGACCCTTTTGTCCACCGGTGCCTTTGCCACCGATGAACGAGGAATGGCTCGGGTGCTCATGTTGTCATGCATCCTCCAGCGCGCACGTTGGAGACGAGCTCGCACGAGCTGTGTTTTTTTGTCCCACAACGCCGCCCGACCCGCCCGCAGACCGACCGGCGACCCGCAAATTACGCCATCCAACCAGACGAAATTCACGCAAACATGTAGACAAACTGATATTTCATATAAACAATGAAGGAAATCATATAAAATACCAGATTTTCATACAAACATGATGGATTTCATTACATTCAAATGAACTACGCGATGCTAGTTCTGGACAGCACAGGTATATAATACCTGGACTAAATGGTTGCCCGCCGATCGGTTTGTGTTCCTCATGTTCGGCAGCATGATCACCGGACTGCCGGGAGCCCCGGAGGTATATGCTTCAGCGCAAAGGACGGCTCGCTTCCCCACTGCCCAACTGATATCATTGGCTGGTGGCGAAGATGATGGTGGCCAGCACCGGTTCGAGTCCATCACCGGCCACTACTTCGCCATGGCCAGCACCGGCTCGAGTTCATCCTCACATTCCCCTCTTCCATGGAGCCCATGCGGGGTCGACGGAGGTCCTCGCAACAAAAGGATCCGGCAAGACACCTATTGTGTATGCCGACGTCGCCTCCGCGGTGGCCTTCATGGGACCCAAGCAGCGGCGGCTTCCCGTGTTCTACTTCTCCTCGATGATGGCGGCGGACACAGAGGCGCTGGCCGCCAACTCGTCACTCTTCGCGCACCCGGCTTCTGTCGCTGCTTGCATGGCGCGGCCGCCGGCATGGGAGTCTCGGCCACAGAAACGAGAGACGCGGTACGAGGCGGCAGCGTGGACGGCAGCAACGACGCACGTGCTCCGCTCCTCTTCGAGCTTGCCTGGAGCAGCGAGTTGCTGAAGTGCGCGCCGGCTTGGGGCGGCAACTGGCTCCGTCGGGCGAGGGGAGGGAGGTCGGTCCGCAAGCTGCATAGCTTGTATCCGACGGGCTACCCAGTCGGCTTGGATGCGGAATAACTACTCTTCGTAAGCCATTGTAAGAGTGGACAAAATGGTGGAGGAGATAGGGGAGCGGCGGAGGTGTGTGATTCTTGGCCGGCGTTTGGCCTCGTTTAAATAGGAGATTAAATAGACGACGGACGGGAGGAGCTCGGCCGGCGTTGCGTTTAACACCGGCCCAGTCATGAACGGACGTGTGTCCAGAGTGGGTTTCTCAGCTTCCACACGGGCGGGTTTCATGGAGGCATTTGAATGCGGCACGGAGGCGTGTTCAGCCGGGCGTGCAGCGAGTGGCGCCCTCGACTCTGACCTAGGACACCACGCCGTTCTTCCACTGACGTGTGGGCTCTTTGGGTGCATGGCATGCATGTCAGTGACCCAACGCAGGCAGCGCACAATAGAGGAACCTCTGGTGGGCCAGGGCGGTCAGAAGTGGGCATTTCATAAACCGATGATTGTTCATTGAGTGTGACGTCATCTTTTTTATGTAGATAAGCCTACTATGTTGATAGCCCGTTCGATACATTGTGATTCATAAAGACTGCTGCAAACATCAATTTTCTGCTTATCACAGATAAGATTGGTTAATTCCCGTAACAATCCATGTCCTTAACAAAGGGTGCATGCACGTATAGGTTGAGCGTGTGTCTTGCGTCGTGTGTTGTGTGCATGAAGGCGTGCAAGTGTTGCATGCGTGCAAGGGTACGTTTCAGTGTTGCATGCATGGGTGCGTACGTGCGTGTGTTCGTGAGTGCATGTGTACGTGTCAGTGTTGCACGCCAGCATGCGTGCGTGTGTATGTGTCAGTGTTGCACGCTTGCATGCGTGTGTGTCTTGCATGCATGCATGTGTATGTTATGTGTACGTGTCAGGGTTGCACGCCTGCATGCGTGCGTGTCTTGCGCGCGTGCATGTGTACGTGCAGGGTGAGGCTACACGTCAGTCGACTGACTTTTTCATCTCTGGTCATTAGATTTTCCAGCCGTTGGATACGAAATCAAGGGCCTCCAGTTTATCATCAAACTCTACCCCCCAGAGCCGCCAGCCCCCGCCGCCCACGGCCGGTCCGCGCCGCCACGCCAACCCGCCCTCCCCAAAACCACTCCCACCGCCGGTCCGCCGCTGCACCGGCCATCCCTCTAGCAGCCCCCCCTCCCCCGCATCGAGCTTTTTCTCCGGCGATCCCTACCCCACCGCCCAATGAACGCCCCCCCCCTCCAACCACCGGTGACTGCCAACTAGAGGTCTCACGACTTCGAATACCCACCAACCACTAATTTATTACCATTTCTGTCCTTCATATACGCGCTGACGGGTGGGCCCTATGGTAATGTGCGCTGCTGAATGTGGACCGTTTGACTGGTCAATTGATCGTGTTATCAACAAATTACGGAGCTGTATGGTGAGCCAGTGATCGTATGCATGATCACCCTAAAATGTACTCCTATTTTATTAACACAGTACAGACTCAAACTACCATTTCTTTCTTTCATATATGGGCTGACAGGTGGGCCCCATGGTTACGCGCCCCGATGGTGCAACACTAGTTGTGCCGCGTGGAACGTTTGACTATTCAATTAATTGTGTCATCAACAAAATACGGAGTTGTACGGGTGAGCCAGTGACCGTATAATCATGACATGTATTTGTTTAACATGGTACAGATGCAAGGGCTCATATATACGCGCAAGCACTCACCGCTATAAGCGCACACACGCGAACCCTACCCTTATGAGCACCTTCGAGAGAGTGGGCCAGCATATATGATCTTGAGATTTTAGGAAGTCACCATAGGTGCCTCGTAGTCGAGTGGAACGTTTGCTCCCACTGAACGTGCATCGCCCGAAAATACTAAAATTAACACAAGATAAATGCGAGCACCGAGACTTTAACCTTGGTGGGCTCGAGAAACCACTGTCCTCCTAACCATACAACCACATGTTGGTTAGCACGACAAAATGTATGTGGTGACCGTGATGAGCTTATTCTGAAGTCCAGTGACCATATCGTGCTTTCACTTCAAATACAATGATTGTAAGTGTCGTGAACAAAATACGGAGCACGCATCAAATGCAAAGTCCGTCAGTGTCATCAACAAAATATGGAGACGTATCATGAGCTAGATACTGTTGTACTATTGTATATGCTTATTTTCTTAGTGGCCGATTGCGTGTGTGGTGTGGTGTGCACATCATTTCTAGTTGTGGTGGGTCAACATGAAGACTCATGGGTCGGTTCCATCCTACACCACATATAGGTTGGACCGAGACGTGTTATACGAAGACCCATGTGGAGGACTAGGCATACAACACGAAGCTACCAGAGTCGCGGAGGACTCTATCCCCACTGGTGATAAGCCGACTATATATGATTTGTAACCCTAGGCCCTTAGTATGTTATACAAGCTTGGGGGCTAGTTTGTCGATAGTATACACACATGCACAATGTCTGGTATTCACGTGTACTTTGTACACACCCCTATCACTAATATACAGTACCAGGAGTAGGCTCTTTCTTCAACTGCAAGGGTCCGATCCAAACTAGGGTAAAACTTTGCCTCGTATTACCATCCAGCCTAACAGCCAGGGATATCCTACCGAATGATATGATGAAATCATATCTGCCAACTACTAACAGAGAGGTGTGTCGGGGGGGAATGTGTGCGAGAGAGGCCTAAAGATAATGTGCGCGGGGGAGACACGTAGGCACATATATGTGCGTATAGAGGGCTAGTAGAGACCGTGCGTGTGTATATATGCACGTGAGAGAAATAGTGTTTTCCAATTGAGATTAGTGAAAAGAGTGGTACATAGAAGTCAGAAAGAGAGAGAGAGAGAGAGAGAGAGAGAGAAACATAGAGAGCATGTGCGTGAGACACCTCGACACCCTGAGAGAGATTGTGAGAATGTGTGAAAGAGAAATGCCGATGCATATAAAGTGTGTGCACTTATGCGTTATTTATAGAGATATATAACACGTTTGTGAGAATGGGGCGAGGCATAGTGCATCTACGTGTAAAAGGCGGTTCTACGCATTAAATTAAAATATAAATGGCATTATTATTTTTGGATGAGATCATGAATTTTGCAAATTGCGTATGGACGAAAATCGGTCTATCACACGCCCATACTCTATTGAATTCTAGCATGTGCATGTGTTTATTTCATATCATCGATCCATAGAGTGAGAGCGGTTTGAAATACAGGCAATGGATGCATTTGCAATTCATATATAAACATTAATTAGTGCACTCCATGTTGTTAGTGTGAAGCACTTTATACATTTGTCACTTGCATGGATACATTCCAAATTGCTAGCTACAAAATAGAATACATGTCGAATTCAACATAAAGGGGGTTTCGAAGATTCGAATTCATAGGAAGTGCATTCATCTATTTGAACCCGAGATAATGGCATTTGTAAATCAGAAGTAAAAGGGGGCATCAATCTTTGTTGTGAGTTTGAACATGCTATATATATTCATACGCATGTCTAACTTTTTTTTCCAACCAAGGAGATTATATCTAGAACCATGCATGAACTGAGGTAAGTTGCATATTTTTTAATATATACTCATGTACAATGTATATTGAAATGTACCCCCTCCATTCCAAAATAATCATAGCTTTAGGATTTTCAAGAGTAAAGATTTGTGAAGTTTGACAAATCCTGAAAGTTCAATTCAAGAGAACCGAAAACGTTAATGCTTCTGCTCCCAAATATTGAACGAAGCGCCAAATAGGCCTATGGTCACCTGAAACTGCGCGAGACTAATGTTTGGTGGTAGGAAATTACTGTCCTGACTCTGGCCCGTGTAGCCTATCGGCCCGATGTCCAAAGGTCTAAACCGGGGCAGGTTTGTAACTTCACCAAGACGCCAGTCTCAACCGCCTCCGAGAAGCATTCATACGCCATGGGCACCTAAGCACCCATGCACTCGGCCGAAATCTATCCCACCCACATTTGGGACACCTGACATGACTGTCCTACCCCCAACCCGCAATATGTCCAAAATTTTAGATGGGGGCAAAGTTTGTAATTTCCCCCAAATTTCAAACAAGCGTGTCTCAAACCGAAACATTGTTCCCCCTTAGTTCCCCGCCTCCCTTCGTTTCCCCATTCATACTCCGTGGGCGTGAAAGCGCCCTCTCCACCAGCCGCGAAACCCTAGCCTCCTCCATCCTCCACCCCATAGCGGCCAATCCACCGCCGCCCTCCTCCTTCATGCCGGAGCCGATACCCCGACGTCGTCGTCCAACGCAATCGCAACCACAACCCTCAAGGACTTAGCAACTGAAGCCGAGGCAGAGCTGCCTCCACGATGCCGACGCCGACATGCGCCGTACCAGAACCACTCCGACCACGCCGTCCTGCGCCTCACTGCTGCGGCTCCACTGTCGCAACCGTCCACCGCACCGGAGCTGTTCCCGCTATGCCGTCGTTCATCGCCTCGGATCTGCTTCCCCGCCGTCGACAGACGGCCACCGCACCACACTCGACAACTTGGCCATGGGTTCGTCCAAGGCTGCACCGTCCTCCACAACTTCTGGTTTTCGGCGAACAACAAGAAGATCGTCGGAAAAACAGAAGGATGACACAGCACTGCCAGGAGAAAGAGGTACTCCTCTTCCCTTATTCGTGCAAATCTTACGTCTCTGCTCACACTGTATTCATCCCACAAAAGAAACTAGTTGAGCGCTTCTTACTGCATCTTCTTCGTGATACTAAATGCACAAGGTTTCCTCCCTTTTACTATTTCAACTTTGCTAGAGGTCAGTAGCCCGCCTGGATTTCAATTCAGGGTCAGTCGAACCACAATTAAAAGAAGCAGCACCCGCTTAGGCGCGCGGAGCACCTAGTCTGCCTGTTCCCCGGGGAAGTAGCGCATCGGTGTCTATCATAGGGGTGTGGGGCGCAGGAGCTGCTTGCGCCCGATCTGAAGGTCGGCGGGGCTTGAATGGATGGCCGGGGGGCGGTGCCAAGCACGGCGGTGTGATGAGGTCGAGGGGTGAGCACATGCAGGGGAGGAATACTGGGCCGGTGGTTGCAGGCGTTTCGAGGAAGATTGTCAACACTGACTGGCTGGAGGTAGATGAAGGCGATCTGCCCTTTCTTTGTACATCGGACGATGCAGAAAAAATGGACTGGCCTATTTGCTTTCATTTGGCTGTTATTTTCATAGAATCATGAAGTAATTTAGTGTACCTTGCATGTTGTAGAGCTATCATATGTCTCCCGTCATTTATTTCTCACCGACCTGCTATCTACTACCTTTACACTGTACTAATTGTGCACACACTTCACCCATACTCACACTATTGTTTTTTTATGCATGGGTATTTCAGACTCTGAAGTAGTGTTGATGAATGCAGAAAATAAAAGACAGAAGTCGCTCCAGTGTAATTCGAAGATAAGCACTAAGCGTCTCAGCGCTCTAATGGGTGCAGTGTCAGCAGTTGGAGACAGTAAACGTAGCTCTATAGTTGATGATCTCAATTTCCACACACAACCATCCCAGGTGCTTGCTTTAACTTCGCGTTGTCAAATGTTTGCATGTTGCATATGGTGTCTAGCTTGTATTGCTTCCAATTTGGTTAAATTGCATTTGCTTACTTTACACATTATACCTTCATAATGACATGCCTTCCTATTTTTGATACATACTACATATGTCTATTAACCATGTCCGTACATCAATTAATGCTCTTTTGTATCCCTCATCAATCACTTATGATGAGACAGTCACCCGGGTGGGTTACTGTGAGACGCCCTACTCGTTTAAAGAGTGCAGTGTCATCCTCCCCACATGATTCTCAAGAAACAGCCAGGCTAAATGAAGATAGTCAATGTAGCTCTCTAGTTGATCACCGCAATTCCCCCACACCACCATCGTAGGTGCTTGCTCTTACTTGGCAGTGTGATATGTGGTTGCATGTTGCATATGGTGTCTACCTTGTAATGCTTCTAATTAGGGTAAATTGCATCTGCTTAGTTAACACATTATACCTGTGAATATGACATGCCTTCCTGTTTTTGGTACATACTACATCTTTCTATTAACCATGTTCTTACATCAAACTACTTTTCTTGTGTATCCCTCATCAATGCTCCTAATGTGGTTGTATGCATCGCTCCGATGCAGAGGCCGGGGAGTCCCCCCTTTTTGAAAAAAAAAATCAATGCTCCTAATTTGTTAAATTGCGTCTCCTTAGCTTACACATTATATATGTGAATATGACACACCTTCCTGTTTTTGGTACATACTACATCTGCCTGTCATACCATGTTCTTACATGAAACTACTGTTCTTGTGTATCCTGCATCGATCGCTTATGATGAGACAGTCACGCGCGTGGGTTAATATGAGACGCAATACTCTTATAAAGAATGCAATTTCATCCTCTCCACATGATTCTCAAGAAACAGCAAGCCTAAATGAAGATATTGAACATAGCTCTGTACCTGAAGACCGCACTTGCCCTACACCACCATCACAGGTGCTTTCTCTAACTTCGCAGTGTGATATGTGGTTGCATGTTGCATACGGTGTTTAGCTTGTAATGCTTCTAATTAGGGTAAATTGCATCTGCTTAGTTTACACACTATACCTGTGAATATGACATGCCTTCCTATTTTTGGTACACACTGCATCTATGTGTTAACCTTGTTCTTACATGAAACTACCTCTCTTCTGTATCCTGCATCAATCACTTACGATGAGTCACCTTTATTCATTGCATATTGCATATTATTTCTAGCATGTTGCCATGTCTTGCTTCTAACTTGGTCAAATACATTTGTTAGGGCACCCTTTTAATTTGGCAGAGTGATATTGGTTTCATCTTTCATATGGTTTCTAGCTTGCATAGATTCTAACAAGTTCAAGCACCTTGTGCTTAGTTTACACTTTATACATCATACATGTCAATATGTCACGCCGTCCTGTTTTTCATACATATTCCATCCTCCTATCATGCTGCTGCCTTACATGAAAGTAGTGTTCGTCAGTATCATGCATCAATGAGTTCTGAAGAGCAAATTTTATTCCTTTTTCTTGTGGGTTTGACTTGACAAGGCAAAATCAAGAAAGAGGAAGGAAGGCGATGATGGTGGTCCTCTGCAGCAACGTAAACGGAGCATCTATACCAATTCTCCTTGTACTGATAGTGCATTACAAGGTCCAAGTCTCCGCTCCCCTACTCCACCATCCAAGGTGCTTGCTCTAACTTGGCAGTGTGATATCTGGTTGCATGTTGCATATGGTGTCTAGCTCATATTGCTCCTAATTAGTGTAAACTGCATCTGCTTAGCTTACACATGATACATGTGAATATGACACGCTTTCCTGTTTTTGGTACATACTATATATGTCTATCACACCATGTTCTTACATGAAACTACTCTTCTTGTGTATCCTGCATCAGTCACTTATGATGGGACACCTTTAAGTTGGCAGTGTGATATTGGTTTGCGTCTTGAATATGATTTCTAGCATGTATTGCTTCTAGTTTGATGAAGCCACCTATGACGAGACAGTTTTAATTTGGCAGAGTGATATTGATTGCACCTTCCATATGGTGTCTTGCAGTGTTTCTAATTTGTTGAAGTGCCTTCTGCTTAGTTACCATATCATAGGTGTGAATATGTCAAGCCGTCCATTTTTTCGTACATATTCCATCCTCGTATCATGACTTTGCCTTTCATCAGAGTAGTGTTCGTCAGTATCATGCATGAATGAGTTCTAAAGAGCGAATGATATTCCATTTTCTTGTCGGTATGACCTCACAATGCAAAATCAATAAAGCAGAAGGAAATTGGCAAGGCATTGGATGATGGTGGTGCTTCCGAGCAACTGAAACGGAGGTTCTCTACTGATTCTACTCTGCCATCCTCCCAACAAGATTCACAAGACAACGCAAGGCTAGACAGTCAACGTAGCTGTGTAGATGATGAGCACATCTCCCCTACTCCACCATCACAGGTGCTTGCTCTAACTTGGCACTATTATATGTGGTTGCATGTTGCGTATGATGTCTAGCTTGTATTGCTTCTAACTTTGTTGAATTGCATCTGCTTACTTTACATATAATGCCTGTGAATATGACATGTGTTCCTGTTTCTACATCAGACTACTATTCTTGCATATCCCGCATCAGTCACTTATGATAAGGCACCTTTAAGTCGCCACTGTGATATTGGTTGTGTCTTGCATATGATTTCTAGCATGTACTGCTTCTAATTTGTTGAAACGCCATACAGTTTGAACTTGGCAGGGTGATATTTGTTGCATCTTTCATATGGTGTCTAGCTTGCAGTGATTCTAATTTGTTGAAATGCCTTCTGCTTAGTTACCACATCATAGTTGTGAATATGTCACACCATCCTGTTTTTCATACATATTCCATCCTCGCATCATGTGTTTGCCTTTCATCCGAGTAGTGTTCGTCAGTATCATGCATGAATGAGTTCTAAAGAGCGAATTTTATTCCTTTTTCTTATCGGTTTGACTTCACAATGCAAAATCATTACAGCTGAAGGAAATAAGTCCGGCAGTGGATGATGGTGGTCCTTCTGAGCAACTCAAACAGGGGGTCTCTACAGATTCTACCCTGCCATCCTCCCAACAAGATTCGCAAGACAACACAAGGCTGGACAGTCAACGTAGTTGTGTAGATGATGAGCACATCTCCCCTACTCCACCATCACAGGTGCTTGCTCTAACTTGGCACTATTATATGTGGTTGCATGTTGCGTATGATGTCTAGCTTGTATTGCTTCTAACTTGAATTGCATCTGCTTACTTTACACATAATGCATGTGAATATGACACGTGTTCCTGTTTCTAGAACATACGTGTACATGATGAGCACATCTCCCCTACTCCACCATCACAGGTGCTTGCTCTTACTTGGAACTATTATATGTGGTTGCGTTTTCCATATGATGTCTAGTTTGTATTGCTTCTGATTATGTTGAATTGCATTTGCGTAGCTTACAACTTATACCTGCAACGATCACTTACCCATAAGACACATTTAACTTGGGACTGTGATGTAGGTTGCATTTTGCATTGTCTTCTAGCTTGTACTGCTTCTAATTTCTTGAAATGGCACTTATAGCGAGACACTTTTTACCTGATAGAGTGATATTGGTTGTGTGTTCATATGGTGCCTAGCTTTCATTTCTTCTAATTTTGTTGAAATGCCTTCCGCTTACTGTTTTTTCATACATATTCCATCCTCCTATCGTACGTGTGAATATGAAACACTATCTTTTTTGTATATATTCCATCCTCCTATCCTGCGCTTGCCTTACATCAAAGTAGTGTTCGTCTGTATCATGCATGAACCAGTTATGCAGAGCTAATTTTATTCATCTTCTTGTGGTTTTTACTTCATAAGGCAATATCAGAAAATAGGAAGGTAAAGAGTAAGTTAGGGGATGTTGGTGGTCCTCCGCACCGATGCAAATAGAGACTCTCTAGATTTGCCACTGCTACTGCTAATGAAGTTGAAGTCCCAAGTCTACATGATGAGTTCATCTCCCGTACTCCACCATCGCAGGTGCTTGCTCTAAGTTGACAGTGTGATAATTGGTTTCATGTTGCATATGTTGTCTAGCCTGTATTTCTTCTATTTTGATTAAATTGCACCTGCTGAGTTTATACGTTATACATGTGCATATGACATGGCTTTATGTGTCTAGAATACACTTCATCTATCTATCATACCATGTTCTTACATCAAAGTACTATTGTTGTGTATCCCGCATCAGTCACTCATGATTGGACGCTTTTAACATGGCAGTTTGATAGTGGTTGCATCTTGTATTGATTTCTATGTTGTACTGCTTCTAATTTTTCGAATTGCCACTTATGACAAGACACTTTTAACTTGGCAGAGTAATATTGGTTGCATCTTTCATATGGTGTCTAGCTTGCATTACTTCTATTTTCTTGAAAATCCTTCTTCTTAGTTTGCACATCGTAGCTGTGAATATGTCATGCCATCCTGTTTTTCTTACATATTCCATCCTCATATGGTTGTCTTACATCAAAGTATTGCTTGTCTGTATCGTGCATCAATGAGTTCTGAAGAGTGATTTTATTCTTTTGTGTTGTTGGTACAGCTTGACATGGCAAAGTCAAAAAAGAGCAAGGAAAATAATATAGTAGGGAGTGCTCTTACTTGTCGGGTGAAACGGAAAAGGATTTGTCGTCGAGATTCTGCTGGTACTTATAGTGCAGTAGAAGGTCCAAGTCCACCGGCTAAATCTACAAACACAGTATCACTTGCTCCACCAGCTGCAGCATCCGCTTCAACTGTACCAGCATCTCAACCAGTTACTCGTTCGTTTGCTCCGGAACTGGCCAGTTCCCAAGCTGCCTTCACACCTAACACTACCTCTGAAGCACTGCTAACACACCAGGACTTGGCAAGATCAGATGAACCTTATGAGCATCAACACCAAGACGGTACCTGACTGGGTCAAGTTGCAGTTGCATGCTCCTTTATATGTACTCTCGTAGTTTGATGTACACTAACACTTTCCATATTCGTTGTTGAACTAGCACCACGGCGCAAGCGGAAACAGACATCAGGGATAATGCTTGACAGATTAACAAAATCTAAAGGAGGAAGAATGGAGATCCATTTTGAGGCAGGTTTAAAAAGGCCACGTGATGCTACAGAGTCAGCCAAGTTAGTATCAGAGGCAGCCTTTGCCGTTAGGTGTCATGCACATATCCTCCCAACGTGGATCCAGTAAAGGAATGAGAAAGACAATACCCAGTTTAACACCTTCCTTGACCATTTATCCGTAAGTAATGTTATTCATCGCAATTAGTAATATTGTCTTGCTCTATCCCATACTTTCTAGCTTCCTCCTAATAAGACTCACATTCTTTTTTCAACAGATGAGGTTCAAGTTGGATCCGAAAGATGATGCAACTAAACAAGCATGCACTCATGTTTTTCAGTCTGCTCTGCGATAGTATCGGTACCACCTTAGAAAATCTCACTTTGAAGGCAAGGCTAACAATGAAATCGCCCAAACATCTATAGTGGAATATATTACAAATGAAGACTGGACAGCCCTCGTTAAACACTAGTTTGATACAAAGTATCAGGTAGGCTATATGTATTTGATCAGACCACATATTGAACTTGTATTTATGTATGTGCCTTACAAGTGTATATTGTTCTAGGCTAACTGTTTGAAGAACAAAACCAACCATTCTAAAGTGAAATTCCAACAGACAACAGGATCTCGTAGCTATATTGCACACTGCGAGGCTCTTGTAAATAGCTGCTACTTCCTTCTTTTTTGTGTGCCATATTATCGTATCTATATTGACTTGTTCCAAATACAGAAGAAAGCCCGTGCGGACCAAAAAGAACCTGAACTGAATGTAGTGCAAATCTTTAAGGATTGCCACACCAGCAAGATGAAGGGCATGAGCACACCAGTTCAAGCCGCTATTGTAAGTCCTTACTCCTCCTGCCTTGAACTGATTGGTACTGCGATGTGTTCATTTAACTACTTGGCTTGCAGCCAATGTCAGTTACTCTGTTCACTTTTATACACAATTGTCTTAACGTATCATTTCACCTTACATGGTTTAAAAGAGATGAAGGATATTCTTTTGGTCTTGATCTGTAATCTAATTGTTATGTTCACGTGCCCACACAATGATAAAATAGCCTGTTTGTTTTATATCTGTTTGCCAATGATATGAATGATGTCATACTATGTTCATCCTACTTTAAACCATGTCTCTTTATCCTTAGATGTCAACGAATGTGAGGAAATAGACAATACAGTAGGCATGCTACATGGACATATGTTCCGAAAGTAATTTTATTATGTAGTTGGCACTACAATACATGCTAATGTATTACAGTAGTTCACCAAAATAAGTTATGTATAAACATTTAACCTACTTTGTTTGTTTTTGTCTCATTAGTAAATTATCTGGTACACTAATCTACAAATTCAAACTTTCAGGAAGCTATGGAACAACTGATTGAACAGCCACAACCACCTGAAGGTGACGAGGCTACTACAGGCACAATGTCACCTCTTACTGCAGTGCGTCAGTATCTCTCCACTAACAATGCAAAAAAGCACCTTCCTATGTAATTCTGGGTTGGTTGTCAAGGTAACCTCGTCCAAATCGCCTTTTGAACAAAATCTTCCTGCTAGACAGAGTGATATATTTGTGCTCCAGACACAAGTCCAATCCCTAATGGACGTTGTTTTGGAAACAAGAATAGTGGTTGAGAAATGTCGTCAAGATATGAATGATTTTGAAACCAGACTATCAGACATTCGCTTCGTTGTTCTAGAGCAATGGCGGAAAAAAGGTGGAGATCGTGCTGCTCCATCAGATTCTACAGCCTGAAACATTAGCACTCAGGTCAAATGATCTGTGCTTCTATACATCTGATGGTGATTTTATTTGGAAGGACTGTAAACTTTATGCCAACAGGCCTTTTGTTGTATGGTTGGAATTTAGTTTGTTGTGATACAACATTTATGATGCTGCCACAGGCTGCAGTAATTACGACGTTATTTTTGTATAGTGTAGGTTTATCTCAGTAATGTATTCGACCAAAAGCTTCGTAGCAGCCCAACATGCCAACATTCGTCGGGCCCATTCCAATTGAGCTAAAAACGATTACGGGCCGAAATTGGCAAGTAGCCCACTAAAAATATCCGGGCCTAAATCAGCATAAGCTTTCATATTTTTCTGGTAGGCCTGTGCCCATAGTGGGCCTTTAACAGGCCTAAACATAAGTTGGGCCCTCAGTAAAATTAGGCCGTTTACAGGTGTAAATATCTCGAGCCCATAAAAAACATGGGCCTTTAATAGACCGAAAGTGAGACTGGTCCCTGATTGTGCCAAATAACCCACTGGACTTAGCAGGCCGAAATGGTGGCCCATTTGCGATGCGGATCTTTGACAGGCCAAAATTCGGACGGGCCGTAAATGCGCCGACCTAATACACATGCCTTTAATGGGCCGGAACTTCGGTCGGGCTAGATTATCATCATTTTTATATGGGCCGTTAATGGGCCCGATATGACGTTGGGCCAAATATGGCCCATGGTTTTACGTCCGGTGTTAACAGGCCGGATATGACAATAGGAAGTGGCCCAAATCTATAGTGGGCCTCTAACAGGCCAAATGTCAGACATGGCCGAATATGACCCAAATCCTTCACGGTCGTTTATGGGCCAAAAGTTTTGATGGCCTGTAAATGGGCCCAAACGAAGTCGGACCTTTAACAGGCCGGAAGTACACCGGGCCGTAATTCGGCCCAATTACTTAGCGGACAGTTAACGGGCCAGAAGTGACCATGGGCCGCATTGATGACAAGTTTAGGACATGTCGTTGATGGGCCGATTTGACAAAGAATGTTGGGCCTTTAGTTGGGCCAGCCCATTATGGTCTGCAGAATCTTGTGGGCCTTTAGCTGGGCCGGCCCATTGTGGTTCGCAAAATCTTGTGGGCCTTTAGCTGGGCCGGCCCATTATGGTCTGCAAATTTGTGTGGGCCTTTAGCTAGGCCGGCCCATTATGGTCCGCTAAATTTTGTAGGCCTTTAGCTGGGTCGGCCCATTATGGCCCGCTAAATCTTATGGGCCTTCGGTTGGGCCGACCCATTTAAACTTTGTGGGCCACTTTTGGGTCGGTCCATGTGTCAACATATCATAGGCCCATCTCGACCGTTGGATGAGTGACACCTATGCCAACGCGGAGCTGACGGGTGGATCCGTCAACTAATGAGAATTTTACACGTGGAAAATCGGCATTGGTCGTGGCTGTTAACGGGTTATCGGATCCAAAATCCGACCCGATAGCTTAACGGCGTTCCGTTACGGTGGATGTCACGTGTCAGTCACCCTTGACGAAAGCACTTCTGTGATGCGTGATTTATCTTCATGGAAGTGGACACTTCCGTGATGATAATTTTGGTAATGTCATGGAACACTTCTACGACAGCACATGTATGACTATCTTGATTCTGTCATAAATTTGTCATGGATGTACATGCATGACAGAAAACGCAACCTACTATGACAAACACGTATCATCACGGAAGTGTTTTTTTTGTAGTGTTGCGATACTACCGCTAGTGCGGTAGAAGCCAGGTGAGGCCCTTTTGCACTAGGCAACAAGTGGTAGAACCGCCGAAGTGGTACTACCGCACGCCCCTGAGGTACTACCGCAAGGCAGGGGCTCGCCAGGGCTGGAAATGACACAGATAAAATCTCTGTGACTACTTCTGCTGAGTTTGGAATGTGCGAAAATCTGGCACGGTACTACTGCTCGCAGGGAGCGGTACTACTGCGTAGGAGCGGAAGTAAAAAAATATACTTCCACGCCTACTTCTGCGCGTGACAGCGTTCTTGGCTAGAGGCAGCAGTACTACCACACGGCGTGGTACTACCGCTTCCCTGAGCGGTACTACCGTGGGACCCTGTGGTACTACTGCTCCCTTGAGCAGTACTACCGCATGCCACAGAAACCATAGCACTCGAAAGCCTTCGTCTCGCAGCGACAAGGATAAACGGACGGAGCTCCAAAGAAGCGAAGGAAACGTTGTGCAAAGAAATAGATGTGTACATGTTGATTCCACGCTAACCTTTCCAAAGTGGACCCCCACTTAATAGTACGGCTTTCCTATGACTCAAATCCACCGAAAATAAACATAGAGAACCACCACCTTCAATAGGCTCTGAGGGGCAACAAAACGTCTTGTGCCTAGACATGAGATATTTGAATGCTCAATGCACACGATTAGTCTGCAAATGCATTGTCATCAATCACCAAAACCACATAGGGAGAAATATTCCCTTACACTAGCACATTTAAGTCTAACCCACTTCCTATTCATAGGGATTTTGTGAGCAAACAACTTATGGGAATAAGAATCAACTAGCATAGGAAGGTAAAACAAGCAAAACTTCAAGATTTTCAACACATAGAGAGGAAACTTGATATTAATTAAATTCATACAAGCATATATTCCTCCCTCATAATAATTTTCAGTAGCAGCATGAATGAATTCAACAATATAACCATGACATAAAGCATTCTTTTCATGATCTACATGCATAGAAATTTTACTACTCTCCACATAAGCAAATTTATTCTCATGAATAGCAGTGGGAGCATCATATGAAACTTTAATACAATAAATTGTTTCCACGTTAAAAGAGTAATTTTTAGTAAAAGGATATTCAAAATTCTGACAATAATAATCACTACTTTTTATAACATAAGTATCATCACAACAATCATCATAAGTAGCAACTTTGTTCTCATCATAGTCAATTGAAACCTCTTCCAAAATAGTGGAATCATTACTAGATAAAGTCATGGCCTCTCCAAATCCACCTTTATCATTATAATAAGATTGAACACCCTCCAAAATAGTGGGATAATTATTATCTAAAGTTGAAACTCTTCCAAACCCACTTTCATAAATATTGCAATAATCATAAATAGGAGGCATGCTATCATCATAATAAATGTGCTCATCAAAACTTGTGGGGCTAAAAATATCATCTTCATTAAACATAGCATCCCCAAGCTTGGGACAAACATTAATTGTAGCAAATAAATTCTCAAACATGTCATTCTCATCAAACATAGCATCCCCAAGCTTGTGGCTTTGCATATCATAAGCATACTCACTCTCATCATTAATAGTATGAATAACACCAATAGTATAGAATCGTTATATCACAATAAGTAATAGGCATAAAAAAACATCCTTAATAGTTTCTTCGGACGTTGTACCATAAGTCAAAGAATCAATATCATCATCAAGTATATCATCTTCCACATTTATTTTTGATTCACTCTCACGAGGCATAATAATAATAGGAGCAACATCATTTGGGAGGGATACCTTTTTACCTTCGCTTCTCCATCTTTTCTTTTTCTTCTCCACATCATGTGTGGGTTTAATCACCTTTTTGGAGCTCCTTATTGATGAGATTGCTTGAATAAAAACTCCTCCTCGTTACCTGATTCATCATAAGAAAAAATGGAGGATATTGGGAAACCTCTTCCCCTTCATTAGTATTCTCTTCATCTTCTATTTGTTTTCTTGTCTTTAAGTAATTGGCAATACAAGGATTCCCAATGCAATTTACCGCATAATACATATAAATTTCCTCTAGATCAAAATCAAGAAATCTCTTAAGGCTATATTCTGGAATATCCTTAGTTATATGTTTTGTTTCTTCATATCCCAGAAGCAAACTAAGTTCATTATGATGCGCAAGGGAAATCAAGTCATCACAATTTTTGGACACGATTCGATCATGAAACAATTTGCATTGAGATTTAAATGACCACGTTCATTGCAAAGTTCACAAGGACATCGAGAAAACTTAAATCTTTCAGCACAAATATCTAGCCTCTCTTGCAACAATTTAGTTTCTAAATAGTTATGCCTCTTGCAAAATCTATCTTCCCTTTTTGGTATGTAATTGCAAACTCCATGCACTCCACAAAAATTGACATGCTTATAAGAAACATTTTTATCATGACTAGTGCAATCATCATTACTATTATGGAGATTCAAAGAATTCATAATAACAACATTGCAATCATGCTCATCATTCAAATATTTTATGCCAAACATTTTATGAACTTATTCTTCTAACACTTGAGCACAATTTTTCTTTCCATCATTTTCATGAAAGATATTAAAAATATGAAGCATATGAGGCAACCTAATTTCCATTTTTTAGTTTTCTTTTATAGACTAAACTAGTGATAAAACAAGAAACTTAAAGATTCAATTGCAAGATCTAAAGATATACCTTCAAGCACTCACCTCCTCGGCAACAACAGCCAGAAAAGAGCTTGATGTCTACCACACAACCTTCTTCTTATAGACTCGTGTTGGGCCTCCAAGCGCAGAGTTTTGTAGGACAGTAGCAAATTTCCCTCAAGTGGATGGCCTAAGGTTTATGAATCTGTGGGAGGCATAGAATGAAGATGGTCTCTCTCAAACAACCCTGCAACCAAATAACAAAGAGTCTCTTGTGTCCCCAACACAACCAATACAATGGTAAATTGTATAGGTGCACTAGTTCGGTGAAGAGATGCTGATACAAGTGTAGTATGGATAGTAGATATACGTTTTTGTAATCTGAAAATATAAAAACAGCAAGGTAGCAAGTAATAAAAGTGAGCAAAAACGGTATTGCAATGCTAGAAAACAAGGCCTAGGGTTCATACTTTCACTAGTGCAAGTTCTCTCAACAATGATAACATAATTGGATCATATAACAATCCCTCAATGTGCAACAAAGTGTCACTCCAAAGTTCCTATCACGGAGAAAATAAGATGAAATTGTTTGTAGGGTACGAAACCACCTCAGAGTCATTCTTTCTGATCAATCAATTGAGCTATTCCTATAAGTGTCACAAACAGCCCTAGAGTTCATAGTAAAATAACACCATATGATACACATCAATCAACCCTAATGTCACCTAGATACTCCAATGTCACCACTAGTATCCATGGGTCAATTATACGATATGCATCACACAATATCAGATTCATAATATTCAATCCAACACAAATAACTTCAAGAGTATCCCAAGATTTCTATCGGAGAAAGGAATATGAAAACGCGTACCAACCCCTATGCATAGATTACCCCAATGTCACCACGAGAATCTGCAAGTTAATAACCAAAACATAGATCAAGTGGATCAATAGAACATCCCATTGTCACCACGGATATCCCATCGCAAGACATACATCAAGTGCTATCACATCCAAAGATTCAATCTGACATAACAAAACCTCAAAGGAAAATATTCAATTCATCACAAGGTAGAGAGGGAAAAACACCATAAGATCCAACTATAGTAACAAAGCTTGCGGTACATCGAGATCATGCCAAATCAAGAACACAAGAGAGAGAGAGAGAGAGAGAGAGAGATCAAATACATAGCTACTGGTACATACCCTCAGCCCCGAGGGTGAACTACTCCCTCCACATCATGGAGACTGCCGGGATGATGAAGATGGCCACCGATTATGGTTTCCCCCTTTGGCAGGGTGCCGGAACGGGCTCCCGGTTGGTTTTTCATGGCTATAGAGGCTTGCGGCGGCGGAACTCCCGATCTAGATTTCTTTCTGGAATTTTCTCTATTTATAGGAATTTTTGGCGTCTGTTTCACGTCAGGGGGGTCCATGAGGCAGCGACAAGCCAGGGGGGCGCACCCAGGGGGGTAGGGCATGTCCTCCACCCTTGTGGTTGCCTCGGGACTCTTCTGGCTTGACTGCGATGCTCTGTGGGCTTCTTCTGGTCCGTAAAAAATCACCGTAAATTTTCAGCTAGTTTGGACTCCGTTTGATATTCCTTTTCTGTAGAACTCAAAAACAAGGAAAAACAGAAATTGGCACTGGGCTCTAGGTTAATAGGTTAGTCCCAAAAATAATATAAAATAGCATATAAATGCATATAAAACATCCAAAATAGATAATATAATAGCATGGAACAATCAAAAATTATAGATACGTTGGAGACGTATCAATTGCACACAAATCTCATTGAAAGCATTGGCTACATAGTCATCACATTTTTACCTTTGCTTTTCTGCCTGCTTTTTTCTACCAACTCTGTGCTTTTCTGTGTGATTTTTTCTACTCTCCTATATTTTTTTGCTTTTCTTAATCCCGACCAGCCTAGGAAGAAGAAAACTTGAATCAAAGTAGTTAATCCATTGCACAACTCAATGCAGATATAAAGATAATACAAGAAGGTAAGTTACCACGACAAGAACTATAACCGCTGCCATTTCACAGAACCTGTAGCAAGCAATGCATTAGATGAGAATGCTGATTATTGGACAGAAAAACTGTTGAGAAGCATTATTGTAACAAACATGCCGAGAGCTTACTTTACTTCTATTCAATGTAGACGAAAGTACGTTAAATATAGTAGACGGTACTTATTGATTTGTTTTTCCAATGACAATTGTCTATGACAGTGATGTCCTCAAACGACTTGACCCCGTTTGGTTCTCGTTGGGAAACGGTGAATCTTGCTAAGCAACACCGACAATGACAAATGGAGGTGACAATTGGGCTCCGACAACCTCTTGGTGATATCACCAATGTTGATAGACTCCCCAAAGAGGGTCCAGGTATATGGAATTGATAATTAATTGGTATTTGGTATTTTTTTTACTAATTTGAACAACCCCTTTCGCAAGCCATGGGATCTGGCCCACAATCATCGAGCGGCTTGTTTATTCTTGAAGTAGATATCCCGTCTCCCTCGACCATGGAACTCCCCAAAGGTAGTCTAGGTATAACTCATCAGCAATATTTAAATGCCTTTGATATTGGTGATTACTAATTTGAATAATCCCTTTCGCAAGCCATTGCATCTGACCCACGACCATCGAGCAACCTGATTATACATAAAGCAACAATCCCCTCTGCGTCAACCATAGAACTCCACAAAGGTAGTCCAGGTATAACTTCCGAACTCACACCTCCTTTGAATTTCTAAAAATATTGAACTGGTAAATTTAATCCATCAGATGGAAAACCTGCGAGTAATCTGGTTTGATATTTAATTAATATATTGCAACCCTGATGGTACATGATTGTAGCCATAAATACTATTGATGTTCTATCTCCAGTAAACCGTGAGATCAATGAACTTGATTGTTCTGGTTCAGATGCTAATGTGTATATACCTACAACAATAGTTCCAGCTATGAGGGGCCGTGATGGCCAACATAAAGGGACCTTATCAAAGGAAGAAAGGGATGTCATAAACACATGAAGAAGAGCAGCTTATAAGAAGAAGAAAGAAGAGGAAGGGTACCAAGAACAAATCAATAAGTTGAACACAAAGAGATGATAATCTTATCAGAAGAAGAAACAACAGGAAGACCGACAGCGACAGATGGATGCGACAAATATATATATGTAAGATCCTCATGCACATCGATGACATTGTCGTATTTTTACCGGTACCATCAGATGATATTGTTGGTCTTTTTATTGCTAATATCAGTTTTCTTCTTCCTTCTTCACCACTATCTCTGTCATAAAGATCTAGGCATACAACCTTTGTCAATGGTGTAGCTAGCTCGCAATCTCCCTTTCACCCCACTGTACAGTTTTTATATTTCACATTGTGTTGGTCTTAGAGAGTCTCTCTCCCTCTAATAAAAATGCAAGTGTAACCATAGGAATAAACTTCCTTGCTCATCCTTGTTAGCAGGCAAATACTTAAAAATCCAAGAAGGGCAAAGAGGTTTAATAACATATAGAGCATAGCACAAGGGCAAGAAAATTCTTTGCCCAATAAGTCATCTTAGGGGAAGAAGAGAGACACCACTTCAAATGTGCGAAAACAGTCATTTATTGTGACACCTTTTTTCTTACAAATGTACGAATATTTGTGTTGTGGGCATCCTAAAGGTTTACATATATGGACATTGGTGGGACAGAATGTAAACATAAAAAATAAAGAATTCTTGTTGAGATTAATATGCACCTTATTACATCCAGGAACAGGGTATTGGAGAATTTTCATTCGCTCGGTTATTTTCTCACGTCGTGCCTGTAAAAAAATTAGACTTTCAGCGACTAGATTTGCAGCTTCTGTAATGGGGAGTGTGAATGTGTATCCATGGGGTGTGTAAGAATACGCAAAACTAAAAACAATACATTCATAATAATCAAAACTGAAAATTGTGTATTGAACTAATCCTTTCTGCAAGGCTATGGCTATCAGTTGCTTGATCCCTTCTTGCCCTCACATGGATGAAACCTTGCTTTGGTGGCGGAGGATTTTGATCAACAGCCTTAGTAGCATTTCTTGAATCAGCTTCAGCATCTTTTCTGAAACTACCATTCTCATCACTGCATTTATTTGCTTTGAAACGCTTTGCTTCTACATCTGTTGCACATTAAGATTCCATTGAATTAGCGATATGGACAGACGGGAGAAAGAACAATTGATCACTTTCTCTCTGCATAGGCTGTGATGTGGGCATTTTTCTTTATTACTAGAATATAAAAAATATTGTAAATCACCTTCTGGCGTGCCAAGTGAAACAACTATTTAAACTGTCAATCAGCACATCACAACTTTTATAAGGGGAACAAAAATGGCACTAGTAAAATCAAATATAACATATGACAATAATGATAGCTTGCAGACCATCACGAATATGATGCCTGCTAAAATATCAAAGTAGGTTATCATGTTTATACTCAATCTATAATGTATTCACTGGACAATTTATACTCCCTGTTCAGTTATAAAAGAAACACAGTACTCTGTATTCCCGAGTAGTCTCAGTGCAAATAATAATATTACACGAAAATATCACAAATATATTAACTTTGATCTCTGTTACTAATTAGGAAGAAGGCCATTTCTACTGAAACCACAATGACAATATCAATACACTGAAAAATGCCCGTGAACCTTCAATCCCATTGCAGTAGTTCGACACTGAACCTTTAGGAAGGCCAACTAAGTTAAACAAAGAGTTGTTTCCAGCCACATCTCTGACACTCCCATGTGATGGCTGCTATGAACCTTCTTTAGCTGTTGGTATATATGACATCTGTAGTCGTTGTAGGAGCAATAATTAAATTAAGTTGTGCATTGGTCCTTTAACCATATGCATGATACTCCAAAATTCAGTAAAAATTATTTAGTTACTATTGTCATTTAAAATTAAGTACGTCTAGCAAAGGAGTAGCATCACGCCATTCAAGAATCAGGAAAGCAAACGACTTCACTGTCTACTTTTTCAAGAGTGGATTCCATCAAGAGTGTAACCACTACGTTCCTACATGGTGGTTATCAACCAATTAAAATTTTCTATTGTGGCAAATCATTCAAGATCAGGAGAGCCCAACTAGCTGTGACAGCCCATCTAGCCGCGGGAAGCCTGCTGACGAGAAGATACTCCCTTGGCAATGGCACGGACTTGTAATATTTGGTGAAAACCTTTTTTAAAAAGTTAGGTGAAATAAAAACACATATTTTAGGTTTTACAAATTAAAATAACTGTGTCAGTTTCACTTTTATCCTTATTATATGTTATATATGTTTATATGTTGCGATATTAAATATCATTTATATTTTAAATCTTCCACTTTTGATCATTAAAGATGAAAAGTGATGGGTTCTGACATACACACTGATGTAACAATGACAGACCGTACTAAAACACCACGAGAAAAGGTGCATATACCTAATCGTTTTTGTATGTATGTTATACATGATAATACCAAAAATGTATTTTATATATTGTTATTTTTTCAGAATATAGGAGACATGGATATGGATATTTGAGATGTTCAAAAAGAATCCATCGATAAGGGTTCTGAACTAACATCGCTCAAACATGCCAAATATTCACCGAGTTTATTACAACATAATGATGTGGGACCAATGATATCACATATAAAACCAAAAAAGGATGCCAATTTAATTGTTACCGCACAAGGTATTATTTTCAATATTATTATCGATCTTTCCTTCATCATATTACCTTTTGTATTCAACCAATTTGTCTCATTTTTTATACTAATTTAACTTGTTTTTTATGATGCCGACAGACTATGTTTATACCCCTAGAGATATTTGTAGGATCGGAAGTATGTCTAGAGGGGGGGTGATTAGACTACTTGACCAAATAAAAACTTAACCTTTTCCCAATTTTAGTCTTTGGCAGATTTTAGCAAACTTAGCACAAGTCAAGCAATCTTAACACAATTCAAGCAAGCATGCAAAGAGTATATAAGCAGCGGAAAATAAAGCATGCAACTTGCAAGAATGTAAAGGGAAGGGTTTGGAGAATTCAAACGCAATTTGGAGACACGGTGATTTTTGAGCCGTGGTTCTGATAGGTGGTGCTATCGTACATCCACGTTGATGGAGACTTAAACCCATGAAGGGTAACGGTTGCGTGAGTCCATGGATGGCTCCACCCAAGAAGGGTCCACGAAGAAGCAACCTTGTCTATTCCACCATGGCCGTCGCCCACGAAGGACTTGCCTCACTAGCGGTAGATCTTCACGAAGTAGGCGATCTCCTTGCCCTTACAAACTCCTTGGTTCAACTCCACAATCTTGTCGGAGGCTCTCAAGTGACACCTAGCCAATCTAGGAGACACCACTCTCCAAGAAGTAACAAATGGTGTGTTGATGATGAACTCCTTGCTCTTGTGCTTCAAATGATAGTCTCCCCAACACTCAACTCTCTCTCACAGGATTTGGATTTGGTGGAAAGAAGATTTGAGTGGAAAGCAACTTGGGGAAGGCTAGAGATCAAGATTCATATGGTACGAATGGAACATCTTGGTCTCAACACATGAGTAGGTGGTTCTCTCTCAAAAAATGTAAGTTGGAAGTGTAGGTTCGTTCTGATGGCTCTTTCCATGAATGAAGAGGGGGTGGAGGGGTATATATAGCCTCCACACAAAAACTAACCGTTACACACAATTTAACAATCTCAGTGGGACCGAATTGAGAAACTCGGTCTGACCGATTCAGCAAATCTAGTGACCGTTAGGATTTTTGGTGGGACCGATATGGTTAGGGTTAGGGCATAACGTAATCTTGGTGATACCAATTACACAAACTCGGTAAGACCGATTTTGGTAATAAGCTAACCAGAGAGTTGGTCAGGTAAACTCGGTGGGACCGGTTCGCTCATTTCGATGGGACCGAAATGTTACGAAAGGGAAACAGAGAGTTTACATTGCAATCTTGGTGGGACCGATCGCTCATCTCGGTGGTACCGAAACGTTACGAAGGGAAACAGAGAGATTACAATCCCATCTCGGTGAGACCGATTTGCCTAGGGTTTGTGGCAGTGGCTATGACATCTGAAATCGGTGGCGCCGGATGGAAAGAATTGGTGGGGCCAAGTTAGACTTTAGGTTTAGGTCATATGTGGATGTGGGAAAGTAGTTGAGGGTTTTGGAGCATATCACTAAGCACTATGAAGCAAGAACCTCATTAAGCAACACCTCATCCCTCCTTGATAGTATTGGCTTTTCCTATAGACTCAATGTGATCTTGGATCACTAAAATATAAAATGCAGAGTCTTGAGCTTTGAGCTTGAGCCAATCCTTTTATCCTTAGTATTTTGAGGGGTCCACTTTTTACATCCATGCCATGCCATTCATTGAGATTTTCCTGAAATATTTATCTTGGAATAATGTTAGCTCAATGAGCTATATGTTATTAGGAATTACCAAAACCACCTAGGGATAGTTGCACTTTCAATCTCCCCCTTTTTGGTAATTGATGACAACATATAGATCAAAGCTTCGAAAAATGATAATAAGATTGAAAAACATTCTCGCTTTGAGAAGTATGTGAAATGTGAGAGCTCCCCCTAAATTTGTGCATGGTTTAAGATTTGCTTTGGACTGCAAATGCACATAGAGTTAGGATCATGAGTTACTCTCCCATGTCACATACATCTTGGTGGAGCGCTCAAAAGATAATAGTCAAAATACATGCACTCGTCACCAAGCAAAGTGAATGATCATATAGAGATAAAAGGATAATGTCATCCAACAAGCATTAAGGTAGCAAATGATCAAACACATGATCATCCAAGTATCACATACACATAAAGTATCTCAAACAAGCGAAAGCAAACAAAGTTCAACCACCAAAACAAGAGAGAATAAAAGCAAACACTCTCTCTCGAAGCCTATGATCTATACATTTTTCTCCCCTTTTGGCAACAAGTTACCAAAAAGTTTCTAGAAAATGCATAGTACTAAATCGACTCTCAGGCTTGGTCTTGATGTGGTGGTGTAGAAATGACTCCTTGGACGAAGACTTCAGTCGATGAAGTTGGAGTTGGTGGAGTAGATGCTGGAGCTGGTGGCACTGGAGCTGTAGCTAGTGCAGATGAAGTTGCTCTTGTGTCTGTCACTGGAACTGCAGCTGATCTCTGAGCTCTAGGCACTCTGGCAAACGCCTCAGTGGTTGTCTTGCCCTTCCTCTCCTGCATGTCATCCTGGAGTTGCGCAACAACAGACTGGATCTCAGTTACCTTCACATCCAAGTCATAGAACTTCTACTCCATGATCCTCTCTAGGCTCTCCTAGTTTTGAGTTAGGGTGGCCAACCCCTTCTCAATCCTTAGAGTGGATGTAATCAGGTAGCCAAGCTGGTATTGCTTGCTCTTCAGGAAGTACTCAGATGCCTCATCAATTGTTAGCATCTTGGTAGTCTTCTCAGTCCTTGCCTTCTCCTTCTTTCCTTGTGCTTGCACAGAAGATGGTTCATATTCATCCATAACTACTTGGTTGTCCTCAAAATCTGGATAGATAGGCATGTGTTCCTTGTCCAACAAGTATGTGCCAGTGCCCATCTTGGAGTTAATCAGCTCCTGGATCTGTGGGGCATACCCACAACTTCTCTTTTGATCAGCAGTTGTCCTCTTGATAGTTTCAACTATGAGGCTCATGACCTTGAACTTTTGTGGCACATCAAATAAGTGTAGCAGATTGATTGCATGGCCTCTGATCATATTGTGATCACCTGACTTGGGCAAAAGAGTGTGCCTGAGGATCCAGTTGATGGTTGGCAGTCCTGACAGAAGGTAATGTACTAATCCAAACTTGTGTGTTTCAACAGCAGCATCTGGGATCTCCTTGTACATATGTGCCATAGTGTTGTGATCCATCTTCTTCTTGGCATAGACATCCAAGTCATCCTCTTTCTCCTTAGGTGCATTGATCATATTGGCCCATTCTTCAATTGATGATTGGTACCTAGTACCTTCAGACATCCATACTATCCTGCTATCTGGATAAAAGTGTTCTGTGGAGTAGAATTGCATTATCAGCTCATCATTCCACTTTGTGAGCTTCTGCCCAATAAAGTCATCCACTCCACAACCCTTGAAACTGTCATGCACACCAGGATAGTGTTCTTCATTCTCCTTGATGTATTTCCAGTCCACCCATCTCATGTCACAGACTATTGGCTTCTTATCCAGCAGCACTGTCTCATAGAAATCCTGTTGTTCCTTTGTATGGAACCTGTAGTCCACAACAGTTCTCCTCCTGACTGCATAAGGATCAGTCAACCTCCACTGTCTGAGTCCTGCATCCTTTCTCAGCTTCATGTTCTCAGCTACAGGATGAGCATCATTATTATCTGAAATTTTAGGCTTCAATGTTCTCAAGACATGCTCTTCATCATCTTCCTCTTCGGCAACAACTTCAGGCACTGGGGCCTTGTTCTTCTCAGCAAATGATATGTTCCTGGTATTCCTCTTAGGTGCAGTCTTGGGCTTGGAAGCAGCCTTGGGTGCTTCTTTGGGCTTTGATGAAGCAGCCCCTGACCTGATGGCATCACCCATAAGCTTCTGTGCTTTAGGTGCTGGTGCAGCAACCTCTTCTTCTTCCTCTTCCATCATGGAAGGCTTTCCAACAACCCTGGCCATGGTCTTCTTCATCCTCTTCTGCCACATAATCTTCATCCTTAGAGTCCGAGGTTCTCTTCTTTCTAGCCCTGGTGGCAGCTTTGGGTAAGTTGCTTGGGGTGCTCCTGCTGCTATCATCTGAGGAACTGGAGGGACTAGTGCCCTCACTCATGTGAACCTGCTCCTCTTCCCTGTTTTGGCTGTCACTTTGATCAGACATATTGCAAACACTGACAGCTGACCCTGTGAATAGATATAGATGAGATCGAGGGGATGAGCATCACAAAATACAGAGGTTTTTTGCAAAAGAATGGGTTAAAACTTAGTTTTAGTTTTCCACAGAAAGCATTTCAGATCTACCGATTTGTAAACATGGTGATACTGAAGCAGCTTTAGGAACCTAAACTAGTGAACTCGGTCAAACCGAGTCATAGTTCGGTGGCACCGAGACTGCTAGGGTTTCACAAAGTTCTGAACTCTGTCACACCAATTTGCAATTCTCGGTCAGACCGAGAATCACATGTGCAATGGCCTTGGACAAATCGGAGGAACCGATTTCTACAACTCGGTGGGTCCGAGATGGTTTCGGCAGAAACCTAATCCTCAATTTTCCATCCAAACCTAATCTATGGAGTGTTTTGACTAGATAAGATAGTTTCAATCGTGGCAAGATTCATGGCGAACACAATGTGCTAGGAATCAGATAGGGATAGCACAGTGATCAAGTCCATACCCTAGTTCGGTGATGGACTCGCTACGGCGGCAACGGCCTAGATGATTCCCGTTGACGGCGGCGGAGACCAGCGGCAGGAGGCAGCTGGCGACGAGGAGGATGATCCGGAGACCCTGGAGGCAGAGCGGGCTGAGCGCGGGCGAAAGAGTTCGGAGAAAATTTCCAAAGTTTTGCCCGTGGGTATATATAGCCCGACCCTGTTGGTGTGACCGAGTGGAACAACTCGGTGGCACCGAGATGCAATACTGCAAGCAGTTACTGCAACTCGGTGTGACCGAAATGTTCAAATTGGTTGCACTGAGATTGAAAACCTAGATCGACTTAGTGATCTCGGTATGACTGAAATGGAATAATCGGTCAGACCGAAACACTCAAAGAAGTTTTGGAAGTTTAAGTCCATGATGAATCGGGGACTCCGAGTGCTCCTCACACAGAGTGGTTCGAATCTGACTTGATCAAATTTTGTGATGTAGCATGAATAGAGTTTGAGACAAGAAAATCATAGATAGCTAGAGAAGGTTCTTAGGCATTCTTGTCCATCCACTTGGCAAAAAGGAAAGAAACCAAACAATCAAAACAACAGGTGGATGTCCTCGAATGAGTAAAATATGCAACTGATACGTCCATTTTGCATCATGCTTTTATATCAATATTTATTGCATTATGGGTTGTTATTACACATTATATCTCGATACTTATGGCTATTCTCTCTTATTTTACAAGGTTTATCATGAAGAGGGGGAATGCCGGCAGCTGGAATTCTGGCTGGAAAAGGAGCAACGTTGGAAACCTATTCTGCACAGCCCCAAAAGTCCTGAAACTCCACGAAAAAACTTTTTGGAATTAATAATAATTTTTGAGCGAAACAAATACACCAGGGGGCCCACACCCTGTCCAGGAGACAGGGGGCGCCCCCCCCCCCCACCTTATAGGGCGCGCCACCTATCTTCTGGCCCCCCTGGTGGGCCTCCGGTGTCCATCTTCTGCTATATCATCGCTTTTACCATGGAAAAAATTGTGGGCAAGCTTATGGGATGAAACTCCGCCGCCACGAGGCGGAACCTTGGCGGAACCAATCTAGGGCTCTGGCGGAGCTGTTCTGCCGGGGACACTTCCCTTCGGGAGGGGGAAATCATCACCAACGTCATCACCAACAATGCTCTCATCGGGAGGGGGTCAATCTCCATCAACATCTTCACCAGCACCATCTCCTCTCAAAACCCTAGTTCATCTCTTGTATCCAATCTTGTATCAAAACCACAAATTGGTACCTGTGGGTTGCTAGTAGTGTTGATTACTCCTTGTAGTTGATGCTAATTGGTTTACTTGGTGGAAGATAATATGTTCAGATCCTTTATGCATATTATTACTCCTCTGATTATGAACATGAATATGCTTTGTGAGTAGTTACGTTTGTTCCTGAGGACATGGGTGAAGTCTTGCTATTAGTAGTCATGTGAATTTGGTATTCGTTCGATATTTTGATGAGATGTATGTTGTCTTTTCCTCTAGTGGTGTTATGTGAACGTCGACTACATGACACTTCACCATTATTTGGGCCTAGAGGAAGGCATGGGGAAGTAATAAGTAGATGATGGGTTTCTAGAGTGACAGAAGCTTAAACTCTAGTTTATGCGTTGCTTTGTTAGGGGCTGATATGGATCCATATGTTTAATGATGTGGTTAGGTTTACCTTAATACTTCTTTTGTAGTTGCAGATGCTTGAAATAGGGGTTAATCATAAGTGGTATGCTTGTCCAAGTAAGCGCAATACCCAAGTACCGGTCCACCCACATATCAAATTATCAAAGTACTGAACGCGAATCATATGAACGTGATGAAAACTAGCTTGACGATAATTCCCATGTGTCCTCGGGAGCTCCTTTCTCATTATTAGAAATTGTCCAGGCTTATCCTTTGCTACATAAAGGATTGGGCCACCTTGCTGCACTTTATTTACTTTATTTACTTGTTACTCGTTACTATTTATCTTATCACAAAACTATCTATCACCTACAATTTCAGTGCTTGCAGAGAAAACCTTACTGAAAACCGCTTGTCATTTCCTTCTGCTCCTCATTGGGTTCGACACTCTTACTTATCGAAAGGACTACGATTGATCCCCTACACTTGTGGGTCATCAGCAACCAACATGCTCACACAATAAAATGACAAATGAAATATGTGGCAAAGCATGCACAACCATGCTAGCATCTGTCAAGCAATTGGCGATGACTAGGTCATCTATATATGAGTATATTGACTTAGGAGTCAAATGAGAACATTTGATCATAGGTCATACTCATCGCTTAAGCTCAAGTGGGGTTACCACTTTTACATAATGCATTGATGTGTTCACACCATTAGAGTTGCTTTATCTCAATTCTTAGAGAAAAGCTCCCCCTAGATGTGAGATCCCCCCTTAGAGGGATGAACTAACCTTGGGTTTTGTCGATGATGACTTCATGTAGGTGTTGAAGATGTGGATGCTCAAGGTTGATGTAGATCATTTGGAGCAATCCTTTGGAGTGAGTTGCACTTTCAATACCTACATGGGTTAGTCCCACAAGGAACAAACAAGGATATCCATAGACATAGAATGATGCACACACAAAATGATGTCTATGAAAGCATTAGGTTACCTTGTCCCTTGTCGTACCAACAAGAGGGTTTGTGACTCCATGAACTAGTGCAAGATGCGGAAGTTGATTGCACTTGTCCTTGCCAAAATGATATGAGTGAAGTATGTTGGCAGAGTCACCCTCAAGAACTCTCTAGTTCTTCTTCTTCGGGATCCACATCATCTTGATGGGAATCCTTGGAGTTGTAGTCGTACTTGATGAAGTAGAACTTGACGTAGTCTTGGGAACCCACTTGACCAAGGCCTTGGGAGCTTCTTCAAATACATCAATCTCCTCTTGAAGCTCATCCTTGCCTTTTTGCTTGTGGTCTTGTGGAGGAAGATCATCTTGAGCTTGTGTCCCTTTGAAGGAAGTAGGATCATACTTCTCTTGTTGAGGAACAAACTTCGTCTTGGGGTATTGATCTTCTTCCCACTCAACTCCATTGGCATTGAACTTTCGTTCAAAACCAACACCTTGGTTCTTCCAGTGCCTTCCTTGCTTGCGCACAATTTCTTTGAATTGCTTACTTCCGGCAAGGCTCTTGTAAACACCTTTCTCTATAATTCCCTTCAATAAGCTATTTTCTTTCTCAAGTGTAACTTGGCTAAGAGAATCATTAGTGGAATCAAGAGAACTACTAGAAGCAACAACATTGGATTTAACATGATTATTGTTACTACTAGAGGAAGAATCCTTCTTGTTCTTGTTACTAGACTTGACTTGAGGCATGTAAGTAGATAAGAGTAAACGCTTGGCAATGTAAGAAGAACTTTTCTTCCGAAGATCATCATTGATGGCTTTTAAGAACTCATGCTCTTGCTCAAGGTTGAGCTTTTAAAGTGTAACTTCTCATGAGTCCTCAAAAGTTCTCGATGATCCCCTAAGATAGTTTCATGAGCTAACTTAAGAGTGTTTAGTTCTTTAGTTAGGAGCTCAATCTTCTCCTTATTATCGTCATTCATTTTATCTTGATTAGCATGATTAATTGACGTTTCATCATAGTATTCATCACTAGAGTTGTCAATAGGTAAATCATCATCACCTAGCAAGTCATCTTCATCACTATTGAAATCAACATACTCGGGGTGTGTTACCTTTGGGCCCTTAGACATGAAGCATCTTCCAAGTCCCTCATTTTGTGAATCAAATATGTCGTAGGAGTTGGTTGACACAAGTGCTAGACCGGCGACACCTTCATCTTGAGTATGTTCGGAGTCGGAGTGATAGCTTCTCTCGGAGTGATTGTCGGAGTCGGAGCCGGATACCCATTCACCAACATGAGCTTGATGTCTTTGTTTTGTGTAGCTCCTTGATGACTTGTCCTTCCTTTCCGGATCCTTGCTTCTCCAGGATGTTCTTCATTCATAACGATCATCTCTACTCCTTCTCTCTCTTGGTGGTGATTCTTCTCTTCTACTTATCCTCTTAGGTGATTCTTCTCTTCTTTTGTAGTGAGCCGTACACTCATTGGAATAGTGTCCGGGTCTTCCACAATTATAGCAATTGCGCTCTCGACTAGAAGATCTTTTGTCATTGTAGGACCATGACTTGGAGCTTCTCTCTTTGCTTCTACTCTTGTAGAATTTGTTGAAGTTCTTCACCATTAGGCTCAATTCTTCATTGAAGGTTTGTTTCTCACTTGATGATGTGGGGGCTTCACAAGAGGCTTTGTAAGCACCACTTGACTTGTTGTAGAGCTCCTCCTTATCCTTGAGTGACATCTCATGAGCAACAATTCTTCCAATGACCTCCGTTGGCTTGAGATTCTTGTAATTGGGCATCATTTGGATCAATGCGCACACGGTATCATATTTTCCATCCAATGCTCCTAGGATCTTCTTGATGATGAATTTGCCGGTCATCTCTTCACTTCCTAAGCCGGCAATCTCATTTGTGATGAGAGCAAGCCTAGAGTACATTTCAGCGACGCCTTCACCATCCTTCATCTTGAACTTGTCAAGTTGACTTTGAAGAACATCCAACTTGGATTCCTTGACGGAGTCGGTACCTTCATGCATATCAATCAAAGTATCCCAAATTTCCTTTGCATTCTCAAGACGGTTGATTTTGTTGAATTCTTCGGGGCACAATCCGTTGAAGAGGATATCACAAGCTTGAGCGTTGTATTGCAGCATCTTCAACTCATCCGCGCTAGCTTCACAGTTCGGTTCTCTCCCATCAAAGAATTCACCTTGCAAGCCAATACACACAATAGCCCAAACGGCGGGGTTATGTCCGAGAATATGCATTTTCATCTTATGCTTCCAACTAGCAAAATTTGTACCATCAAAGTAAGGACCTCTATAGTGGTAGTTTCCCTCGCTAGACGCCATACTCTCCTAGGTTGTGAAACCAAGGCTATGACCACCAAAAGCTATGGAAATCAAAGCAAATGGAGACCAAGGCTATGATACCACTTGTAGGATCAGAAGTATGTCTAGAGGGGGTGATTAGACTACTTGACCAAATAAAAACTTAACCTTTTCCCAATTTTAGTCTTTGGCAGATTTTAGCAAACTTAGCACAAGTCAAGCAATCATAACACAATTCAAGCAAGCATGCAAAGAGTATATGAGCAGCGGAAAATAAAGCATGCAACTTGCAAGAATGTAAAGGGAAGGGTTTGGAGAATTCAAACGCAATTTGGAGACACGGTGATTTTTGAGCCGTGGTTCCGATAGATGGTGCTATCGTACATCTACGTTGATGGAGACTTAAACCCATGAAGGGTAATGGCTACGCGAGTCCACGGAGGGCTCCACCCAAGAAGGGTCCACGAAGAAGCAACCTTGTATATCCCACCATGGCCGTCGCCCATGAAGAACTTGCCTCACTAGCGGTAGATCTTCACGAAGTAGGCGATCTCCTTGCCCTTACAAACTCCTTGGTTCAACTCCACAATCTTGTCAGAGGCTCCCAAGTGACACCTAGCCAATCTAGGAGACACCACTCTCCAAGAAGTAACAAATGGTGTGTTGATGATGAACTCCTTGCTCTTGTGCTTCAAATGATAGTCTCCCCAACACTCAACTCTCTCTCACAGGATTTGGATTTGGTGGAAAGAAGATTTGAGTGGAAAGCAACTTGGGGAAGGCTAGAGATCAAGATTCATATGGTAGGAATGGAATATCTTGGTCTCAACACATGAGTAGGTGGTTCTCTCTCAGAAAATGTAAGTTGGAAGTGTAGGTTCGTTCTGATGGATCTCTCCACGAGTGAAGAGGGGGTGGAGGGGTATATATAGCCTCCACACAAAAACTAACTGTTACACACAATTTACCAATCTCGGTGGGACCGAATTGAGAAACTCGGTCTGACCGATTCAGCAAATCTAGTGACCGTTAGGATTTTCAGTGGGACCGACATGCAACTTGGTAGGATCGATATGGTTAGGGTTAGGGCATAACGTAATCTCGGTGAGAACGATTACACAAACTCGGTAAGACCGATTTTGGTAATAAGCTAACCAGAGAGTTGGTCAGGTAAACTCGGTGGAACCGGTTCGCTCATTTCGGTGGGACCGAAATGTTACGAAAGGGAAACAGAGAGTTTACATTGCAATCTCGGCGGGACCGACCGCTCATCTCGGTGGTACTGAAACGTTACGAAGGGAAACAGAGAGATTACAATCCCATCTTGGTGAGACCGAGATCCCTATCGGTGAGACCGATTTGCCTAGGGTTTGTGACAGTGGCTATGACATCTAAACTTGGTGGCGCCGGATGGAAAGAATCGGTGGGGCCGAGTTAGACTTTAGGTTTAGGTCATATGTGGATGTGGGAAAGTAGTTGAGGGTTTTGGAGCATATCACTAAGCACTATGAAGCAAGAACCTCATTAAGCAACACCTCATCCCTCCTTGATAGTATTGGCTTTTCCTATAGACTCAATGTGATCTTGGATCACTAAAATATAAAATGTAGAGTCTTAAGCTTTGACCTTGAGCTAATCCTTTTATCCTTAGTATTTTGAGGGGTCCACTTTTCACATCCATGCCATGCAATTCATTGAGATTTTCCTAAAATATTTATCTTGGAACAATGTTAGCTCAATGAGCTATATGTTGTTAGGAATTACCAAAACCACCTAGGGATAGTTGCACTTTCAATATTACACTCATCGAATCAATCATGTCCGCCCCCAAGAAAACGAAGTTCATAGACATTGAGGATGCCTTGTTATCAAACAACGATTCGGAATGTCTTATGAATGATGATATGTTCTTACACGATGGTGTAAGACCAATTGCATAAACTTTGTGATTATTAATATAAAAATATATATTATCGTAAAACATAGATATAATCTAAATGTGAAATTGCAGGTGATAAATGCTTACATATATTGCATGCTGGCTCACGCCCATCTACAAGACAAGGCGGGTGGAAAGGTACATATTATTAACGCGTTTGTTTCTCGCCAGATAAAACAAGCCAGAGAAAGAGACATATACCCATCAAAATATTGTCACATCGTACAACATGTTAATACTTATCTACAACAAGATATGGTTAGTCTCGCCTCATTATCCATGCATATCATGATGGTTACTCTGGCCTCATCAACAAGATATGGTTAGGACTTGAGAAGCGTTTGAAACTTGGAGAACAGAGTCCGGAGTTTAACAGAGATCATAAGTGGCTTGTTCTTAATGTTACAAAATGGAATGTCGTAGAACAGTTCCATGAGGCAATACAAACGGATGGGTAAGCACTTGTCACAAATTGAAAATTATTGTTTTTGGTACTTGTCGGATTCAGGGCTCAGCGGACCCAAGAAAGGTTCGAACTCTGGGGCATGTGTGAAGAACTCAACCTCTCTAGCCAGCCAACTCGCTGCTCTCACGGCCTAGCTCGATGAACAGGAAAGGAAATGGACACAACAGTTTACCCAGGTTCGGGCCACCTTGCAGTGTAAAACCCTACTCCTGCTTTGGGGTGGGTTAGCCTCGCGGGGGTTGAGAATAAACTAGTACAATGACGAACAGCCTTGCAAGGTCTGCTCTGTGGGTGGAAATGAGCTCAAGGGGTTCAACCTCCGGGGGTCCGATCCCTTCTATGGTGGTGGCCAGGCTATACTTATAGTGGCCTCGGTCCTCTTCCCCCAAAACTTAGGCGGGAAGGGATCCCACAGTGGCCAATTTTGAAGGGGGACAAGTAGTACATCTTATCCCGACGAAAGGTGGTCTTCGCCTGCAAAGCTTCTGGTCGTGACATAGTGGTGGCCTCAACGATGACATCCATCTTGCCGTCCTGGCGGTCTTGGTCTTGTTGCACGCAAACGGTAACCTTTGGTTGATTCCTTGGGACTCTCCGCCTACACTTGCCTCCTTAGCACCAAAGAGGAAACCTGCCACTCTGCGCCCGCTAGCGCACGCCTGGCTTTGGTCGTCATGGCTGGCATCATCTCAGCCTCACGAGGTGAGTGCTTGCGTAGAAATCTCCGCTCCTCGGGAGGCCGGCTGGGGAGGCCGCTCCTTCAGGAGGTCTTGGTGTTGTCCGACTCGCAAGGTTTGGCCCCTCGCGAGGGTCTTGACTTGTCGATGCTGAAGATGGGCCGTACCTGGCCGCTGATGGAGCCACGCCGTGGGCTGCAGGCAGGCAAGTCTGGGTACCCTGGTTCCCAGAACGCCGATAGTAGCCCCGGGCCCAAAGCACGCTCGCACTTGGCTTCGAGGCGAAGCCAAAGGGCAAGTGTGGACCGCCGCGGGCCCTAATCGCCTGTGGACCGGGTCGACGCGTGGCTCTTGATGGGACATGGGCGTCTCCGCTTCCCCACGCTGCCTCGGCAACTAACACGGGCTAACAAAAAGGCCAGTGCCTGCAGCCAAGCCTTCATTGCCTTCCCTTCTCCTTGCTCTAGATCTCATCCCCTTCTTGCCAAGAGTGCCTCCAGATCCGCCGGGCCTTTCCTCCGAGCTCTTTGTCAATGACGGCCAAGAAAGCATAGCCCGCTGGCACGGTCGCGCACTCCGCCCCTTCGGCCGCACCGGCCCTCAGCCCGTCCTCCATCATCAAAGCGGGGCACCTTGCCGCCGTGCTCCCGCTGACGGCGAGCAATGACAATGAGGGAAGAGATACCAAGCTTCAGGTTGGCTCCGCCGAGCGAGGGACCCTAGCGGGTACATTCTTCCCCTTCTTCCTCCACAGCGTCTTCGCGGGGCTCGTCTCGCCTTTCTCCAAGTGATTCATCGCCGTCCTCGACCACTATCAGCTCCATGCACATTGCCTCCAGCCCAACTCCATCCTCCTCTTGTCGATCTTCGCCTTGTACTGCAAGGCCTTCGTGGAGGTGAAGCCCTCCGTGTCACAGTTCTGCCACTTCTTCTCCCTCTGGACGCACGGTTCGAACCAGTGCTCCAGATGCGTCTCCTTTGTCGCGATCCATGACGAAAACACGCTCATGAAGGCAGGGAAGAAGGTGGACGACTTCTTGCATAAGTGGATCTACCTGGACGCCCAGAGCCTTCACGCTCGACTGGAGTTGCCAACCGGGCCACTGGAGAAGCTGGACCGATGGGCTCACGAGAAGCTCACCGACCCCCCGGGCGGAGCCGGTCCTGGAGAAGATCCAGACGGACATGGATTCCGAGGTGCTGACAGGGGCCATGATTGTCTGGGAGTTCTTGACACAGCGACTGGCCCCTCTCCAAGCTCATTCGCGCCCCATGTGGGACCTCAAGGGTGCATATGATGACCTCCGGCTACGCTTAGGGGACCTGACGAGCAAGGAGCTGGGCAAGGCCATGCACATCTTTCTCGGGAAGGATCAAGGCAGCCTCCTAGAAGCCTACCGCCCGCTGTATTGCTGCGGCGATGGGGCGGAGCTGGCCGCTGCCATGCCGTCCTTCAACGAGCGGGGGCTCGTGCCATCTGGACCCCCCAACTCCCCGGTGTCGATGTCCTCTGGCGAGGACTCCAAAGAGGGGGAGGAGGAGGAGGAGGCAACCATGGAAGGGATGGGGAAGACTTCTCCTCCACTTCAGAGCGAGCTCCTCTGAGATCTTCCTGATGATGACGACGCCGGGGAGGACTTGGTCGGGGGATCCCCGCGCTCCTCCGGGGTCGTTACGAGGTCCGGGGGGACCCCGCTGCGGAGGCTGAGCCACGGGACTCCGAAGGGGGGAAAAGGAGAAGGCGTTGCCTCAGGGCGGCACCCTCACCTTGTCGCCTGTCGCCGCCACTCCGGAGCCATCTGTTGTGCGCCCGACCGGGCCTCCGGGCGTGCCGAGGCGCTTGCTGAAGAAGCTTGGGGGTGCCGCAGTCCTGGCCAGAAAGAGGGCATACATCGCCGACGACGAGTAAGTATCTTACCTTATCCTTGCTTTTCCGTCGTGACACCATGCTCATGATGTCCTCCTCCTAGCGGCTAGGCTGGACCTCGGGGTGAAGAGGAGGAAGGAGGGGGTTGCTCCCGCGGCCCAACAGACTCTGGGGGCGCCGGTCCCTGACGCGCCCACGGAGGGCACGAGGCCTCCAGAGCCCCCTGCCTCTGTCATTGTTGCGGCATCGCCAGTCCAGACGCCGGTGCCACCTCCTCCTCGGGTTCTTACACCGACAGACCATGGCTCCTCTACTAGGCCCGGTGCTTTGGAGGAGGCCTACGCCATATTGGACCGACTCCGGGCTGATCTTCAGGGAGTTGACAGGTGTGTGACGACGGGGCGCCTGGAGCTTATCTTGGGGTGGCTCCAGGCCGGCTCGTCCATCAGGGCGGCATGGGGCCATGCTGAGGCTGCCGTCGCAGACGGCAAGAAGGACAACCATGCCCGTCGGCTCCAGGAGCAGGAGGAGGAGCTCAAGGCCCGAGAGACCATGTTGGACGATCGCGACACCGAGCTGGAGCAAGCGGCGCAAGAGCAGGCCGCAGAGCGAAGCCGTCTGGAGAAGCCGAGGGAGGAGGTGGAGGCATCCCAGGCGTCCCACACCAAGCATGTCTCCAAGGGGAAGGCTCGGTTGGAAGCCAAGGAGAAGACCATTTCCGCGGCCGAGAAGGCAGAGCGCGATGTCTTCGCCTCCCTCAAACCGAGGTCCCGCACGACGCTTCGCTCCCTTTACAAGGAGGGGTACAAGGAGCCGCTGGTGACCCCGGGCGACGGCCTTCCCGATCTTCTGGCCAAGCTCGCCGAGGAACTCGAGAACATCGCCGCCGTGGTGGGCTCCATGGTGGAAGGGGAGTGTCGTGCGCTCTTTACTGCGGTCATGACGTGTGTCTTCAGCCACCTCCGTCTCCGGTACCCCAGCCTATACCTTGGAGCATTGCTTGAGCCGGTGGCGCCCGAGTCCCTGGATATTGCTGCCGAAGCCATGAAGGAGTAGGTTGGGGCCTTGGTGGTGAAGTTCCGCTACATCGACCCCGAGGCCGCGATGGCCGCAGCCAGCGGTGAAGGCGACAACGGCACCATCGAGGACACACTCCCAAAGGCGGTAAGCAAGGTTGAAAGCAGTGCTTCCCCGGCTTCATCCTGCAACATTTACCGTGCCTTGTGGAGGCATAAGAACTTCTGCTTTGGATTCATGAGACATTATGTTTTGTAATATTTTGCTCAGATCCCGTGATTTCCTTTCCGTGCTCGATTTCCTTCTGTTTGCCTTGTTCTGCGTCGGCAGGGCCCGGCCCCGCGCATACCTCAACCGCTGTCGGGGCGTCCGGATTGCCAGGACGATACCAAAGGGTGAAGGGCTACATGACCAATGAGGCCCCTGAGTCACGATGCTCAGGGGTCCCCCTTGACGTACGAACGGCCCTCGTGAAGGAAATGTAAGCAACGTCTAGGTTAATCCGGAGTCCTCATACCTTTCCTCGCCAGCTTTTGCCTGGGAGGGTCGCGAGAAGACCAGGTGCGGAGGACCTGGTAGGGTGGCGTGCGTCAGGCGTGGCCTGGACACAACCCTTGTGCCCAGCCCCCTCGCGTGGCTCTCCCGGGGGAAAGGTGGCGCAGTGGGGCCGGACGGCGAGCCCTAGGGGCTATCTTGAGGTTAGTGCGGCCGCTAGGGTGCCCCCAACTATTTATCATCAGCGGGAGCATGATGCTTCCACTCTTGCATGGGCATAGCTACTCCTCGACTGTGTCATCCGCCAGCATGGAGCATGGGGCTTCCACTGGTGTGTGGGTGGGAGCTCCCTCTGAGGGGAGACTCCGGGGCGCGTACAACCCGTCCTGGCACGTGGCTTGCACAGAAGGACTAGAGGAGGTGTATAGGGGCACCCGTGAGCCAGCGGGGACTCACAAGGCCCTACCTCAAGGCGGGTTGCGCCTGAATTCTTGGTTGGGACGTTCATGGAGGTCCTGCGAGATGGTTAGGTCACCTGCACTGAGTGATCTTCGGAGGATATTGCATGAGAAGGCCAAACACCAGCGACCCGAGGAGGTGACGTGAACGAGGCCGTCCCGCCAGACAGATCTCGGCCGTTGGGTTTATCGACGCTGCAGGGACGGACCCGAGCATAGACGGCGTGCCTAGTCTTCTCATGCAACAATCCTAAAGAAAGACAATCGGCGCGCGGCTCCCGCGGCGGCGAGGCACCGTGCCGCGTACCCTAGCTTATCCGCTAACGATTAGCTCATGCGAGAACAAGGCACCAAGGACCACGGGAGGTGACGTACATGGGGCTGGCTCGCGAGACAGAGCTCGACCACTTGGGTTTAGCGACACTGCAGGGACGGACCCGAGCACAGACGCCGTGTCAGCCCTTAATCATGAGGCGGTCGCGGGCGGGTTCGTAAGGGCGCATGAAGTTTGTGGTGGTGAAGCACCGGACATGCAGGTAATAATATAAAGCAACTCATGAAAGGGTGAAGTCAGTTCTGATAGATGCGCAAAACGATACACGCTGCAGGGATGGACTCGTACAGCTTGAGGATAATGCAGCCCGAGGGGCGCCCTCAACTAAACAAACTAAAAAGTCACCTGGCACCGTTGGGGTAGAAGTGTTGAAGCAGATGGAGATGCGCGCCACATAAGTTGTTCCTCATGAACCGGTAGGCTCCTTAGTCTTGGGGGGCTCCAGAGGCTCTGGCTCCTCCTCCGTCAGGATTGCCTGGCGCCTGGCTTCGTGAGCCGCCAGGACGCACTGCATGTAGCGCTGGAGCAAGACAACCGCGCCCGGCAGGCCTAATGGCATGCGAACGTAGCTGTGGGGGTGGCCTCCACACCATCCAATGTGGGACAGCCAGAAGAGCTCCTGGGAAGCAGCCCTGTTGAGGCCCGGGATGTTGACACATACGTGCGGCTCGCCGCTCGTGTCCTGGGCGGCAGTTGCACTGAGCGACGTAGATCAGCGCTCGCCGCGCATGGCCCGTGCCTCCTGAAGATCCTCGATTTCCCTGGTGATGAACTCCTGAGCGCTTGGTGCTTCGCGCCCTGTGCCTTGCTCTCGGAAGCGCGTGTTGAAGCACGCCTCCACATGGTGCCCAAACGCCTTCCTCGTGACGTTGGCCATGTCAGAGGCCCTCCATAGGAGAGCCCCCAAGCCCAACCTGAGAGGAGCGTCGGGCGCGCCTTCCTATGCAAGAGGAAAAGGCGCCCCAGCAGAGGGCGCGGGGCTTGAAGCGCGATCATCGGGTGCCCCAGCCTCCCGACGGCCCCTGAGGAGGAGCTTCTTCTTCTTGGGGGCGGCCTCAGGAGGACGGGCGGTGCCCTCGCCATCTGAGTTCTCGACCACCGTGGCCTGGTAGGTGCTCTCGAGGGAGCACACTGCGTCCTTCTCATCGCAGGAGAACGTGATGATTCTGGCATCTTGAGGACGTTGTAGCCGTCATGAGTCGGCACCATAAACTTGGCGAGGGCTGGGTACCCGAGGATGGCGTTGTACGGAAAGCGAATGTGAGCAACCTCGAAGACGATGAGCTCGGTATGGTAGTTGTCGCGCTTGACGAAGGTGACAGAGAGACGGATCTGCCCTATGGGGAGGATGGAGCCATCGGCCACTCCTGAGAATGGCTTGATCGACAGAAGCTGGTTGTATGGCACCTTGAGCCTGTCAAATGTCTCGATGGAAAGGACATTGAGCCCTGCGCCACCATCGACGAGTGTCTTGGTGACAAGGACGTTGCTGATGGTTGGTGAACAGAGCATCGGGAGCGCACCTAAAGTGGACGCGTAGTTGAGCTAGTCCGAAGAGTCGAAGGTGATGGGGTACTTGTACCACCTGAGTGGACGCAACGCCTCGAGATTGGGGAGGGCCGAGTTCACCTCACGAGCGAAATGCTTGAAGATGCGGTGGGAGGCGGGGGCCTGAGCACCACCCAGGATGCAGGCGATAGCACGAGGCTCTTGGAAACCCCCGGCCCCATCATCCTGGCTGTGGTCATCGTTCCTTCTTGGTGGCGGCGGCAACGGAGGGAGGCCAGCATTGCCCTGAGGGCGATCCTCATGAGGCTTGTCCCGCGATGAACTGTCGCTAGACTGGTCCTGCCAACGGTCCTCACAAGGCTGGTCGCGCCAGCCTTGACTGGGGTCATGGTTGTCCCAGCGGCCTCCTCTGTGGTCGTACCCATGATCCTTGTGCTTAGGGCAAAGTCCAAGGCGTCCGCCCCGAATGGCCCTGAGCTCTTGGCAGTCGTTGGTGTTGTGGCTGTGCACATTGTGGAAGACGCAGAACGGGCGGTTGCCTTTGGAAGACTCGGGGTGATCACAACCACGCTTCATCTCAGGCTCGTCCGTGAGCACCGTCGGCCCCTTGCGCTTCACGTCCTTTGCCTTGGCCTTCTTGTCTTCTAGGTCAGCCCCGGGCAACTCGAGGAGTGAGAGACAACCTTCTTCTACCCTTACGCACCTGGTCGCCATATTAAACATATCTAGAGCTGAGCACAAGTCCTCGTATATGGCGACCTCCTCATTCATCTTGACGTCCCAAACGCCATCAGTGAACGCTGAGATGATGGCCTCGTCCGACACCTTGTGGATCTTGAGGCAAACGTTGGTGAAGTGCTGGATATATTTGTGCATGGTCTCCCCTAGTTGCTACTTGATGCGTCGCAGGTCGCCCATAGTAGGAGCGCGGTCGTGGGTACCTTGGAAATTGGAAACAAAACGCTCCCGCAGCTCGTCCCAGGAGGTGATCGGCCCCACCGGGAGGTTCAGGAGCCACAAGCGCGTGCCGTCCTTGAGAGCCATGGGGAACCAGTTCGCCATGACTTTATCGTCACTGATCGCCCCCTCGATGCTTAGCTCATAGAGTTGGAGGAACTCAGCTGGGTCGGGGGTGCCGTCGAAGCATGGAGGCAGATCTGGCTTGAACTTGCCAGGCCTGATAACCGGGCGAAGCTCCAGAGTGAACGCCCGGCAGCCTGCCGAGCTCACGGGAGCTCGCCGCGGAGTGGGAGCCTGGTCTTGGCGCCCACACGCAACCACCTCGGGCTACATGCGGTCCTGGTGCAAGGCTGCCAGGGGAGCTGGGAGCGCATGCGCCTCTCCCTGGGGCCGCTGCACAACCTGGCAACTTTCTTCATCTCGCGCTGGTGCCCTACGCGGGGGTCGTGCTGGGGGGCCTCACGCCTTGGCTTGGGGACGACATCTTGCCGGAGAGGAGGAGGAGGCGCGCCGTGAGCCACGTCGCCCGCTTGGGGCGCAGGGGGGAGATGACGCAGGAGTCTCTCCAGCAGCACTGACGAGCTCGGCGATGCAATCCAACCAGTCCTTGTAGAGGTCATCGGCCGAACGGTAGCTCAGAAGCTCACGCACCATGAGCAGCGCCGCCTGCGTGTTCGCCGAACCGCGATGAGCATGGGAAGACGAACCAGCTGTCAGGGTCAGCGACGGAGTGGTGGTGCGGCCGTCATGTCGCACGGAGGGCAGGAGCGACGAGTCCTGCTGCTCGTGGATCACGGGGCCGGTGGCGGCGTTGGCCATAGGCGACGGGGAGCGGCGAGGAGCACCGTTGTCCGCTGGCGCCGTATGAGCGACGCGCGCAGTGAGGGCTACCTGGCGCTCAGCACGAACTCGACAAGCATCCGCCATGAGAACAGCGGAGTGATGGCAAAACAACCGAGGGAAGAGAGGCTTCGACACGCCCCTACCTAGCGTGCCAAATGTCGGATTCAGGGCTCCGCAAACCCAAGAAAGGTTCAAACTCTGGGGCATGTGTGAAGAACCCAACTTCTCTAGCCAGCCAACTCACTGCTCTCACGGCCTAGCTCGATGAACAGGAAAGGAAATGGACACGGTAGTTTACCCAGGTTCGGGCCACCTTGCGGTGTAAAACCCTACTCCTGCTTTGGGGTGGTTTAGCCTCACGGGGGCTGAGGATGAACTAGTACAAGGACGAACAGCCTTGCAAGGTCTGCTTTATGGGTGGAAATGAGCTCAAGGGGTTAAACCTTGGGGGGTCCGATCCCTTCTATGGTGGTGGCTAGGCTATACTTATAGTGGCCTCGGTCCTCTTCCCCCAAAACTTAGGCGGAAAGGGATCCCATAATGGCTAATTTTGAAGGGGGACAAGTAGTACATCTTATCCTGACGAAAGGTGGTCTTCGCCTGCAAAGCTTCTGGTCGTGACATAGTGGTGGGCTCGACAATGACATCCATCCTGACGGTCTTGGTCTTGTTGCACGCAAACGGTAACCTTTGGTTGATTCCTTGGGACTCTGCGCCTGCGCTTGCCTCCTTAGCACCAAAGAGGAAACCTGCCGCTCTGCGCCCGCTGGCGCGCGCTTGGCCTTGGTCGTCATGGCTGGCGCCATCTCAGCCTCACGAGGTGAGTGCTTGCATAGAAATCTCCGCTCCTTAGGAGGCCGCCTGGGGAGGCCACTCCTGCAGGAGGTCTTGGTGTTCTCGGCCTCGCGAGGGTCTTGACTTGTCGATGCTGAAGATGGGCCATACCAGGCCGCTGATGGAGCCATGCCGTGGGCCGCAGGCAGGCAAGTATGGGTACTCTGGTTCCCAAAACGCCGACAGTACTCATGAACACAAGAATAACATATAATAGAAAATATTGATAATAAAATGTCGTAGTGTATCTATTAGTTGATTGAAGCATGTGGGTATTTATTTGATTCCTCTGTGTGATATTCTAAACCATTATTTTATGACATTATAGCGCATCTTATGGACTGTTTATACAAAATTATATGGAATATTGAACAACATATGTATTAACATATCAGTTCACCCAGGTATTTTCATCTATACATTATCTCATTATTTTATCTCAAAAATGTTATATCAAATTTGTTTTTTATATCTTACAGGAGGATATCAAGCACATTCGACGAAAATTAGTTGTCATTTTGCTCGATTCAGAACTAAATAAGCTAAAAGGATGTTCGAATACCATCAACCAGACAATGAAGAAAGTTCATCTAATTCTGATCTGGAGCTCCTAGAGAATCCACCTGATGGAATCAAAGACAGACGTCCTAGCCCAATCCCCATCATGCCCACATATCAATGTGAATTGCTTGTCGGCCTCTACAACTACATATGTCGATTGATGATGCCAAGTGTTTGGAGTCAGTATTATTTATTAATATTTAAGGTGCCAGTATACATTGTTGTTATTCTTACCATCCAATTCTCGGTAAGGAATGGGTTCAAAACTCGACACCCCGTTCAATGGGCTTAAGTCTCAAAAAACTTCCGAGCATACTTAATACGGAGCAGTCTATGGACAATGATTGTTTCAACATTGTCGTGCATATGCTCGCATGTGACGAGGGAGTATTGTTCACAGACCCTCCTATACACTACATGGATCTACAATTTTGTGTAAGTTATCATAATTCTTCATTCAATATCATTAGTATCAACATGTTTCTAAATAGTTTTTTTACCCAGTCCATGACGCGGGATTAAACACGAGATCAAAAGTTCTGCGATAAGGAAACTATTTAGAAGTTGACAACTTTGTTTGATAGCTGGCCTGGGATAGACAACAATATCTTATCGTGCAACATGGTAAGTAAGGTATTTTGTCCATTGTTTGTCATGGTTTATTGTTGTTTGTAATAGGTACTACTTGTAGATTTATCTTCCATATGAATCCATCGGTCGATACATCTTGTATTTCATCGACAAAGAGGCATCTCGTATATCTATTCTGGACCCTATTTGTACAACACAATCGACAGAGATGAAATTTTTTAGGCACTTAGTGAAATTAAAAAAAAATTGCGAGGGACAAAGAAGCACTCAAAATAAAGCAACCGGGATGGCATTTTGATAGATCAAAATGGCAACGTTTATTTTCTAATGGCATTCCAACGAGCGTAGACGGGTACTAAATTCAGAATACAAACATTTTTTTATCACCATATTTAATACAATAACAATTTAGTAAATTGCAGGGGTTTGTCTGGCTTTTTTGTCTTTCATTTTATGCTCTGGTGGAACGGCAAAGACCTTCCGCAGGCGGTTTGTGCGGTGAGTATGGTGCGTTACACATGTTTTTAAACCTTCCACGTGAAGTATTCGTGCTAACTACATATATTGCTTTTGTAGATGAGTATGAGTTGAGGAAGCAGTTTTTATTATACTTGCTCAAACATCGTGGGAATGAAGCTAAAGACAACTTGCCTGATATTGTGCGAGAATTTCTTAAGTGCATCAAGTAGATCTCAATTATTTGTAATAGATTTTTAGTTGGATCATCACTTTATACATATACCTTGTCAATTTGATATCTTGTTTTCAGTTTAAATTACAAGTGAAGTTGACTTTAATATTATGCAATTATAACCGTGTTATATTGTCTCTACCCGCGATATTTAGCATGCATTATCTTATATGACTTCAGCAAACTATTTCAGAAGCCCATGGCAACGTACGGGCATTCTACTAGTTTTTAGTAAATCCTAACAGTTTACTTTTGTTTCATTTTTTTAGGGGGGTGGGGGGCTGGGGGAGGGGAGTTTATTTTTTATTTAGTAACACTTGGCAGTTCACCTATTCTTTCATTTTGGAGGGCCCGTGTTTCTATCGGGCTATTCTCGCTTTTCAGGAGTAATTTACCTTCTAACTATCTAACATTTCTTGGAGCGTCCAAAACTCGCCTATTGTGAGACCTAACGTGGCATTGGAAGCTCCTATTTTCTGCTCCATGCGGCAAATAGTGACCTCGACGCACATGTAGCTCCCTACTCTAAAAACCCATGTAGTGATCTGTCACGAGCGACTTACTCAAATGGCATGGTACTGTAGTCTTTTTTAGAAAAAAAACAGAAAAATGTGGTCAATTTAAAATGAGAATGCCAAATCAAATTTGGAAATGTGAACAATATATGAAACATCTATAATTTTTTGGGAGTGAACAATTTCTGTTTAAAAATCATGACCAGTTTTTGAAATTCCGAATTTTTTTTGAAAATCAAGTCATTTTTTTAAATTTTATGAACATGTTTTGAAATTTCTGATTTTTTTTGCAATCCAAACATTTATTTGAAAAATTCATTTTTTGAAAAAGAGAATTGTTTTTGAAAATATTAAAATATTTTTTAAATTTCTGACCAATTTTTGGAAAACAGTGACATTTTCAAAGGATGATTTTTTTTAAAATATACTGAACATTTTCGTAAATTTATTATTTTTGGAGAAAAGAAAAGAACAATGATAAATAAAAAATCCAAGAATAAAATAAAGATAACCCAGTATAAAGAAACGGAAAAGAAGAGCAGACTCAGGTACCTTCTAGAAGATTTCCAAAATCAGTAAAAATTAGGTCAACAACCTGATAGAAGTTTGCCAAAACCGGGATCGACTGAACACCTTAACAGACCGGCCCAGTTAGGCTGCTCTCTCGCCAACTCCGTGCGAGTTGTTAACATTTTATGACACAATGAGTGGCGAATAGGATATTCCTGTGGCACTACCACACATATTTTATGCACAGAGTTTAGAACCTCAAATGTTGAGGCTAACAATCGCGCAAAGGATGCACTTAGTTTGGGGAATGCCCGTCATGTTTGGTTAGGCCAACCCATTAATCTTACTTTCATTCCTGTAACAATTGTTACGGTGTAATAAAATGCTATTTGAGTCTCAAAAGGAACTATGGGTACATTTTTACCAATCCTTTTTTTCTTCAAATTTATTTTTAATTTTTTTAGAAATAGTTTGGAAACTTCTTAGAATAATGCTTATATATCGTCCAAAAAAGTTTGCTTAGTAAATGTTTATCGTATGTTTGAAAATGGTTCATTGTGTGATAATAAATTATTTATCACCTATTATATTTTTTCACATATTGAGTAAAAAATATCAACCATTTACTTTAAAACATCTCATTGTATACTATAAAAAATCGATCTTCTACTAAATAATTTTCACACATTTAAAAATATTTTCATTAATTTTTTGGGAACAAGAAAATTTATAAAATTGTTGGCGTAATTTTTTGAAAAAAAATCATAGTATTCAAAATATGTTCCGACTTTTTAAGAAGTAGCACGTTTAAAATATTTTCATGACACTTTTAATAAATATTGATAAAATTTTAAAAATTGTCTGTACAATTTTTAATAAATGTTCTTTACCTGTTCCCACATTGTGTCAATTAAAAAAAACAAAAACACTTAAAAACTGTTCCCACATTTTCAAATTTGTTCATATTTAAAATTATATTCTGCGTGTGTTTAAGAATCTTTGTGTATTATAAAAATGATAAATGTGCATTTCACAAATGTTCAATATGTATTTGATTACATGTTCAAAGTATTTTAAAATGACCATCGCGTACCTAAATAATGTTCGACTTGCATACAAAAAATGTTCAATTTGTATTTATAAAAGTTGACATTTATATGTAAAAGTAGGAATATAGAAAAACCAATAACAAAATAAAAGAAAACCAATAAGAACTATCAGGGAAAATATACAAAATACTTATGGAACCTTCCTAAAGAATGGTTCCTAAAACCGGCCCATAGAAGCTTTTTGAAACCGCATTGTTGGGCGGGCCCGCTAAAGCAAACATTGTGGGTGTCGCTTAAGCGAGACATAACACTGGTGAATGTTTCTATTGGACTAACCTACCAGGATGCCATACTAACATTCCTCAGACCTGAACCACATTGAGGCCTTTTCATTGAGAGGGTTTAGGTCAGTCAAAAATTGAAATGTGGAAGCCCAAAGAATGCACCTTCTTTCGAGTATTTTACTATGTTTCCTATCTTCTGCATGGTTCAAGTAGTCATATTCAGCAAAACAGAGGGAATCGTATACCTTTGAAATCCATGTGGAAATACTGCAAAAATGTCCAGTCCAACATGGGCGTAACAGTTTGTTTTGGCAAATTTATGCATTCTTTTTGTCTTTTTAGGGTCCCCCAAAAGTTTTTTCACTTTTGTTATTGCATATTTATACATCCTTTGTCTTGGTTTGTTAGTATTGTTTTGCGATGGCAATTCTATGCATTTTTCATCATGAAAAAATCATGCATTTTTCTGCCTTTTCCGTTATCACAAAATATTAGTTTTTATGGATGGCAACTATTTGTAAAAGGCGCCTAGTTGGGCCTAGCCTATTCCATTGTTTTTCCGCTCGCATGCGGAGGTGGCTCGTGTGGAATCTAGACACAAATGTGATGTGCAGAGATGCCCCCTGTGGCGAAGGAAAGCATTCACTCGCTCATCACTCTCACAGGAAACATTTAGGCTGGGCGGCTCCCCGAAGGAACCTACATGCCCTAGTAGTATCATTATAACAAATTCTAGCAGTTTACTACTGCTTTAGTAACTGGCCGGTCCAACGGGATGCTCCATGCGTCTAATTGTCGGGATCCCCCACAGGGGAACACCCTATCTTGGCCGTCTCATTAACGCACTGTAACGACTAGGATGCTGTAACGAGCTGACTACTCTATGGGCCGTCTTTCTTAGCTTTTTCTGAAAAAACACCATTTTCTTAAAAAAATGTGTGAAGAAATTTGTTTTTTAGTAAACGTGATTTTAAAAAATATGTTTTTTAAATATATTTTTTGTCAAAAAAGTGTGAAGAATTTTGATTTTTTTAGAAAACGTGATATTAGAAAATATGTCCTTTTTTTAATTTGAACGTTTTTAAATGCTAATATATTTTTTTGAAAAGGGATTTTTTTCGAAATGTGAATATTGTTTTTCAAAATGTAGATATTTTTCAAATATGGTTTTTAATTTGCACACATTTGTTGAAAAGGTAAAAAAAGATAAATTTTGCAAGCATTTGCACAAAAAATTGAATATTTATTGAAAATGTGGATTTTCTTTAATTTTTAAAAGAATGAACATTTTTTTAGAAAATTAGGATTTTTAAAAATAAAACAAAATAAAACCCAAATAAACCTGCAAAGGAAACTTTAAATTAAAATAAACCCAAATGTTCCTTCCAAAACCAGTCAGGATCCTTCTAGAAGGTTCGCAAAACCGGATACGTAGGTTCTACTGGGCCTGTCCATTTGCGTCACTTGCTCCCACCGGTGATAACACATCGTCTTTCAAATACCCTCAAAACAAAATGAAAACGTGCCTTTCAAATATTTACGAGCTTTACCATTGTCAAAAGGAAAATAATATTGAGACCGGTTATTTGTATGTCGCCCGGAAACTTATTTGGGTAAATCAATTTTTCAGGCTATAGGTTAAAGATCCAACGACCGTTCTTCTTTCTTCTTCCTCCAGCTTTCTACCTCCTCCATCCGTCCTCCTTCCACAAGATTACCAAAATTGTACATTTAGTCAACTAACATACAGCTATTGTGAACTAAATCAATTCCCATCTTCTACAAGGTTCAAAAAGTCACCAAAACAGAGGAAATCACCGTCAGGAAAAAACAGAGGAATCGAAACACCTTTGGAAATCCGTGCGAAAATAGTGTAGAGGAGTGTCCAGTTCAACATGGGCCTAACGGTTCGCACGCCTCAGGAACAAAATTCCACGCTTCAATGATTCGAACCTCGTTGCGATCCATCTCGCTCAAACCAGCTCCGTTCTTTTGGCACCGTTATTGTACGGCCGCGCTGTTGCTAGCTGCAGGAGCGCTGCGAGGTCCTGTACCTCTCTCTGGCCACCGCTCGTCGCGGTGCAGTGCCGATGTGCGTGCACGCGCGCTCCCGATCGTCGCATGCGCCTACAGTTCTATCCACCTCCCGGCGACCGCAAGAGTCACAGTGTTTGTGCTGGACCAGATGTTCTCCTGGCCGCTGCATGCCTGCCTCATGCTCTGGTCTGAGATAATAGAATCTCTGCAAGGCTGGTCAGCCACCAACCACTGCGCCCATCATGATCTGCGGATCAGACGAGACGAATTTGGCATGGCTGCGTCCAATTTCGTTAAGGTGTTCCATGTGCCGCTGGTGCTACCAAGTGGCCTCTGGATACGGCGCAGGGCCGCCATACCTGCACAGCGGAAATGTCCACACATGTACTAGTATGTCAGAAGCCCAATCTACCTGCACCTTAACGGCCTCTGTTTCGTGCCTGGAGCCTGATGTGCTGCTTGCCTGTGTGGAGCGTAGCACTTGTCCTCTTCGTAAAATTTACCCTCTTCTTTACCAGGACGTACCGACTTGGTGCTCGCGTGAGGAAGCGTTGCCGCTCGGGTGAGTGGTCGTGTGGTGCTCTTGTGCATCGGCTGGCGTGCAAATCTTTACCATGCACCACCACAAAGGCGCGAGAGATCCAATTAACAGGCCCAGTTTTTAATGGTTCCGAGCATTCCGGCCTTCGGCGAGCACTAGCCCGTCCCTTTTAATTACAAATTGTCGCCGGGTGCAACAGTGCTGCGTGCGTGCTCGTTTAGAGTGGTCACCGTTACAAGCCATCATGGATCATGGGACGTAAACTTTCTTTCATGATCATCTTGCAAGCTGCCAGTGGCAGTCCAGAGACGAGCAAGCTGCCACGGCCACCCAAACGAAGCAGCTTTCGCCACGGCTTTGCAGTCGGAAAAGATAAAGATAAGCGGGTAAAAAACAAGACCACCGAGAGAGAGGCGAAAAGCGGTAAAGCGCGCGCGCGAGGTGCAATCTGTGGCGAAAGCTGGGATAAGATTCAGTAATGCTACATCTACGTAAAACACAAACGTAAAGTAACGTAAACAGCGACGTGGTGGGCTGGGATTGGAGAGAGGGGGAGGAAGGGTTACGAAAGCTTACGTAACTTTGACTAAACTAAATCCTCTCCCCCCATGATTTTAACCGGGGGTGGGCCCCTTCCTCCCCCTCTCTCCAATCCCAGCCCACCACGTAGCTGTTTACGTTACTTTACGTTTGTGTTTTACGTAGATGTAGCATTACTGGATAAGATTCAATGCAAGGCCAAAAGCGCAGGGGGGGCAAAGGGGGCGAAAGTATATGCGCATCGGTACGTGGTCTGCACGAGGGCACTTGCTTTACGGTTTTTACCTCACTCGCTTGACCCGACTCACTGGGAGTTGATCGGAGTACGTGAAAAAGACCCGAGATAAAACTGTAAAGAACTGAAGGCGGCACGGCCTTTATTAGGCCAGATAAAACACGCAGACGATGACCCTCGGATGCATTATGCGTTCGAGTTTGACTGCCTCCGTGAGCCGACGGATGAACCCTTGGCGAAGAACAACTTTCGGAGAAGTAAAAATGCTGCTGCCACTCCGGTGTAGTTACCCTTTGTAGGTTGTAGTATCATTACCCCACGTCCAAATCGTAGTGTCAAGCATAGAGTAGGAATTGTTTAACCAAGGGCTGTCCTCATTTGGAGGTTCGCACCTGAATTACTTAACGATTTCCAAGAGTACGTGTGTGCTAGATGGTTCATAAAAGTATGAGTACAATGCAAATATAATAGTGATACTGCGTATAAAAAGATGATAGGCAATAATTTCTGTCTGCTCGTAGATGTTAGAATAGGTCGATATACAATAGTACTAGACCGTTTATTTGGGGTTGGAAGTGATCGGTGATCTCACACGAGTCTAATATTTATTAGCCAGTGTCAACTCAGCAGCATTTTTTACACAAACTTTGCCAACTCAGCATCAGTGTTGTTTTACCGAATTTTTTATGAAAAGAATTCGAACTTTGATAGATAGAAGAATACTTGGTTTGTAGGGCTTATCTTACAAACTTTGGTTTCCCATTTAGAAGTCTTAATTTTATTGTTCACATGCAAATGTTCAGATTTCAAGATACATTAAATCACTGTATGCAAAAATTAAGTGAAAACTCAACAATGCATATAAAAGTTTTTGGTCTTTTACTATTTGTCACACATGCATACATTGCAATTAATACATTGATAAATACAATTTCTTGAGAGAACAAGCTCATTAATTGAATACTTATGCAAAATACAAAAAGTATTCCACCACTCAACATCTATCTTGGTTGGTGAAGTTTTTGAATTGAGCCCTATGCTCAGAAGGGAGGGAGTACTACTAAAATTGCATGCAATCCGGGCCCACAAATCAGGGGGCAGGATGGACAGTTCTTCTATATGTCTTATTTCAATTTTGTTTAGTTCGTTGTTCTTTGAAGAAATAACTTTTTCAAAGAATTTCATAAAAATCTTCCATTCCCACCGATCGATTAAACATTCTTACAAAGTTTGACTTTCTTTCTCGTAGTCATGGTAGATTCCACCGAGGGATGAGTGTACACATCTTGTTCTTCAGAATCGAGATATAATAGAACAATAACTAAAGTATGCATGCATTTTAGGGCCAGCCTTGAGGGTGGCTGGAGGGGGTCTGAATAGGTTGATATACAATTTGTACTAGACCTCGCCCGGGGCCCTAGAAACCAAGATCGCTCGGTTCTAGCGAACAAAATATGCAGCCCTATTCAAACTCCCCCCTCCCTCCCACACTTTTTCCAAAAAAATCCCACACTGATCCCGTGAGACCGCGTCACACAACATTGAAGCCCTAGCATCCAGCCAACGCCACCGCAACAATCATGTACTTCGATTCATTCATTGAGTTTGTCTACCGGTCCGTACAACTCTTCGGGATCGATCCCAATACCGTACGCCTTGACTCCACACTTCTTTTTGATTCCTCCAAATCCATGATTCATTCTACTTGCATCTTCATCTAATCCGTTGTCTGTTGTTCATGTAACCAGACTTGCTATGTCATGAAGGTGGAAAAGTTTGACATTTTTTTTTGCTCTCATGACTCGTGGACATGATGTTGATATAAGTAAAGTTTTTATGAAGGAACTTGCCGAGCAACAACAAAATCAAAGGAAGGATGGGGCATAGGGTAGTTGTATCTTGAGTGTCCTGGGTTTCTTTATGACCTGTCACAACTGGAGGGGTGAAATTGGTGGATACTTACTGACTCATGTTCATATTGCGTAGTTACTAATAAAGGACGAGATTGTCGGATCCTTTTCCTAGACTACAAATATAAATTAAACTTACCACACGATCATGATTGGTAAAATAATCATGATCTTGATCATTCTTTTCTCAAAAAAACAAAAGGTTGCTTGATTCACCTCTCATGCCAAGCTTGACCTCCAGCATCATTGATCACGTGGCAATGTCGAGCAATGAGAGACCGAGTCACTATAGGAGACCGCATGTCCTCATCGTGCCTATTAGCTACCGCGATGGCACGATTCCAGAAGATGTGCATCTGTTTAATACAAATATTATTTTGACGTTTGTATTAAGGGGCCCCGGGTTCTACTTGTGCTCGAGGCCCTTCAAATCTCAGGACCGACCCCACACGCAATCAAAACTGGGACAAAGTAAGTAGAACAATAGATATCATGCAAACGATATAACAAAATAACAACACTGAATATAAAGCAAAGCATAAGTGAATGCAGCGGAACATGTACGTATTCAATGAGAGTCTTCAGAGAGCGGGGGGATTAAATTCTTCACAAGATGAAAACTACTTAAAGTAAATATAGATGGAGAATATAAAACCATTGGCTTGGTGACAACGTTAATTTGTTGCGCCAATACGAGTTATTGTGACAATTCTATGTCTGGTTGGAGGGGCTGAATTTTTCTCATAAGATCAATGTCTTCACCCTATTCTTCTTGAGGTAAGATCACTTAGATCTCGTCCAATCACTCGTGGTAGATATTCAATATAGATCTCTGAGACCTTCACATACTTGTTCATTGACTGTCCACAACTCTTGGACGCTCAGAATTGAAACCTATCAGTTTGAAAGACACGGTCTTCAAGAGTAATAAATCTTCAGTGAACTCAAACATATTCTTGAGTGATGCTCAACTACTTTGGCTATTAGGCACTGTTTTTTCCTAAATTAGGATTCACTCAAAATCTTAGGGAGGATGGGTTGCTCAGATAATACTTGTCTAAATTTTACATGGAGCAGCCAACCAACTAATGATGGAGGAGGGGCCATTTATAACCAGGGTCGCAACCTAAGGGCCGATGTGGCCGTTGAACGGGATGCGCCAATGTGCTGTTGAGTTGGCACAACGGTCATAAATTTGAACTCTCAATTTTCTCACGGTAGGAAAACCAAACTGATGGTTTCCTAACTCTCCAGTTAGGACTTTGACTAAGGTGTTCCGAAGAATGTCATTTCCAACATCCAAGGAAAACGTCTTGAGCTCAAAGAGATTCCCAAAGTCTTCACTCGAAGAAATAGGTCTGGATTGAGAATACTTTGGAAATAATATCTTCATATCACCCAGACCCCCTTAACAGCATAGATTGCCCTATGACTCAAAAAAGAATAAAAATAACTAGTAAAGAGCTAAGGCTTCATGCTCTAGTTCTCCGTCTTAATTCTTCAAAAGGACACACCAAAACCTTTATAATCATCAGCCTCTGTCCCTACGCTGACTTGCTTATCCGGGATCAATCCTCTCTACAGTCCTTTATCTTGAAATGATGTTTTCATAGCATTTTTAGGGGTCACTATCATTAGTTAAAGCAAATTATCACAAACTTTCACCTTTGTATACTCACAAACAAATTAGGGTGTCCTTAACCATTTTTGTCGCCATGGTGCGTCACCGCGCATCACACCTCCACCTGTTTCTGAAGGACTAAGCTTAGGGGATTTTCAACGTATCCCCATTATTTCCCCATTTATAAACATTAATATATAAAAACTATTCGATGGAGATCGACAAGAAACGGGGCGGTGAGGGGTGGGGCATGGTGGAGCACATTAGAATGGGGATGTGAGCTATGGGTGCCTCCTTTAGTAGATTTAATAGGAAAGGGTGAAGGTGGGAAGGTGGAGGGGTTGGGGGGCATTGGGAAGCAGAGGCGTCTACTATCCTGCAGTTCCATGAGTACTCCAGTGTTCTCCGCAACTGACGCTTCGGTTTCCTCATGTATTCTCCCACTTCCCCCATTCCTCCCACAAACAAACTTTATTTCCCTCCCTTAATCCCTTGCTTCATAATATCCTCTCCTTTTCTGCTGCTATGGTTCCTCTCCCCCCCCCCCTTCGCGAGAGTAGTTCGTGAGAGCGTTTTCGAGGTAGGATTCTTTGATATTTTCTTGATTCTATCATTGTGCATTACTTTTTATTTAGACAATGTATTAGTTTCACCATGTGAATTATTTTCTTTACTTTGTTTTTATTCAAAATAAATGTCTAAATGTCTCCATCAAATCTCTGTGATTCTCCATTCCGTGCTAAATGGATCCCAGCAAGAACCTCAGTGACACGAGGAAGCAAACATCAGAAAAGGATAAGGTAATTTATCATTGATATTTTATTTTGTGCACATTTGTACCATCTACTATTGCTCCTTTATTTATTTAATTTCTTTTAAATGCCAATCACGGAAAACGACATAGAGGGTGGATTGACAACATTGATGGATCATCTACAAGCATTGTTTAAATGAAGAGTGTGAGGTAATTTTAAGAAACTTCCTTTTAGGGACTCTTTGATTCGAAGGATTTTTAAAGGAAACTTGGAGTATTCCAATCCTTGGGAATTTTACCCATGCGAACTATTTGATTCATAAGTTGCAATCCATAGGGAATTTTCCTTAGGATTCATTTCTCCAAGAATTCATAAGGAAAACTTCATCCACTCCAAACTTATGTAAAATATCCTTAGTTTTCCTCATGCACAATCAAACACATGTGAAATTTTGTAGTATTAAAGCACATGTGTTATTTTCATGTGCAACTTTTCTTTAAATTGTTATTTATTTTCCTTTTCAGTTGTATGATCATCCTCCCGAGGTTATTAATATAACGTATGGCACAAAACTTCAATTGGATGTGCACTATGGTGTTGTTTAGAATGTTGCCATATTGATTGTCACGAGTTCTTGAATTTCACAAGAAAAACGTTACTGAGATAATGATCAACAACCTTGAAGTACCAATTACCTAAAACCTCATAGAGAGCATAAGCAATAGAGATTGGGACCGCCTAATGAAGACTGTTGCATTGCCTCCTCTTCCTCCTTCTAATGATCAAAGTGATGATTGTGCTGCTGGAGGAGGTGTTGGAGGCAGTGGTGCTGCAGGTGCTTGAGGCAATGGTGTTGCAAGTGACATTTGTGTTTGTTGAACCCTATGCTTTATGTCAAGTGTTCTATGCAATTTGTGTCTATGATGTTTGAAATGATATCTTAGTGTTTTAAGTGCACTTACTGCTGAACTACGTGTATATGCTTAAGTGTTGAACAATATGTTGTTTTAGCTTAAGTAGCAATGTCGGGTACCAAATGGTAGCAAATTGATAGCTCTGAAGATAATAATCGAGATGGTTCTACAGGGAAACTACCTCCGAGACAGAGAGCATTACAAGGAGTTAGGCATCATAAATCACATGCAGTGCTTAGAGCATTTGAGGCAGTTTTGAGGTCATCTCCAGCATATATAGTATTAGTGACACATGATTTGAGGCGAAGCGGGAAACCATCGCAGACCCATGTCCCAAAACTGCCTCCAAAGACCGATTATGTACTAGTGTTTTTATAAAACCCCAACTTTATTAATTGGAAATAACGGTTACATCCTCTATAATTAAAGGTACAATCTCATCGAGAGGCTTCTCCATCTAGTCTCTACTAGCTGATAATTTTGCTAACCTAGCAAGTTCATGAGCAACCTTATTTGCCTTCCTATTACAATGTTCAAAGCTAGCAAGAGAAAAATCGCAAGCCAGAAAATAACAATCATCCAAAATTGCCGCTGCCACTCCCGCAGACCTTCCTTCATTCTTCATTGTATCAATGACTTCCATGTCATCCGAATTGATAACAATTTGATTGCATCCTACCTTTTGTGCAAGAGATAAGCCAGATCTAAGAGCCAGAACTTTTGCTGTCAGAACGATCAACACACCAATCAATCTTCCGATTCCCGCCAACAATGAACTTTCCTTTGTCATCCCTAAGAACATCGCCACCTATGCCCCTAAGCAGATCTATGATCGAAAGATGCATCCATGTTTAACTTAACAAAGCTTGTAGGGAGTCTAATCCATCCCCCCTTTTAATGAAAGCTATTGGTGAAAGGGCATTAACAAAGTTTGCCATTAAAGCACACAACCCCGTAGGGATTTGGCATGCATTTTGAAATGTTCCTTCATGAACCAATTTACGTCTCTCCCACTGAAAGTACCAAGCTGTGATGGCAAATCGCTTCACTAGTATTCTGGAGGCCCATTATAAAAAGATCCCGGTCTGGCAAGAGTAGTAGAAATCGAGGACTGCCTCTCCTGCATGATGAATGTCGTATGCTCTGCTAATCACCTCGTACATTCCTAGTCGATTCCAAACCTCCCTTGCTTTCTTACATGGAACAACACATGCTTTGTATCTTCTAGCCCGTTTTCATAGGATGGACAAATAGGCGTAATTTTCATGTGTCTATTTGCAAGCGTAACACGATACAATAGAGTTCTATGCAATTTACGCCAGACAAAAAAATTCACATGTGCCAGACACGATAGATTCCAAATTTTACCCCAAATGGGATTGATATTACTTCGCCCCATACCATTCGTATAATGCAATTTTGTCCCATGTTGTAGGGTCCATTCTGCCAAGTAAGCTCATCGAATAGTGAACAACCCATTTTTTGTATAGGTCCACGCAATAAAATCCGACATGTTGTGTGAAAGGAAGGGGGATCGTGAGGACTCGTTAAGCATCGATTGGCCACATCATTTGTCTCACCAAATCGTCATCCCAAAAGTTCCTGGTTGGGTCAATAAGATCAAAAACCTTTGACAAGACGTTCCCTCCTGTTGGGGTAATAATTTTCCTATTCTCACAATTTGGAATCCAAGCATCTTTCCAAATATGTCCATTTTGCACTCTCTAGATATATCCATTTTTCAGCTAATTAACTCCCGCAATAATACTTTGCTAGGTAATAGATGAGCCTTTTTTAGACTTGCATTTATCAGGTCTCCACCAGGGAAATATTTAGCTCTCAATATAGATGTTCCTAAAGAGTCAGGATTGTCCAATAGACGCCACACTTGTTTAGCTAGCAAAGCGAGATTGAAACAGTGGATATGATGGAATCCCATACCACCTTGATCTTTTGGAACACACATTTTTCACCGAGCCATCCAATGCATTCTCTTCTGGTTGTCCTCGTCAACCCACCAAAATTGCGACATCGTGTTAATGATTCCTTTGCAATTTTTTTAGGAATTTTAAAGACTAGCATGACATATGTGGGAATAGCTTGTACAACAGACTTGAGGAGAATTTCCTTCCTTTCGGCATATAGCAATTTTTCTTTCCATCCACTAATTTTTATAATAATACGATCGACCAGGAATTGAAAATATTCGCTTTTGTTCATACCCACGTTGGCTGGCAAACCCAAATATTCTGTCGTTAAGGGCCTCGGTCATAATATTCATGATTGTGCAAATTTGCGCCTTACCTTCCACCTTCATATTGGGACTAAAAAAGATGCTCAATTTGTCCATGCTCAACATCTGCCCCGAAGCAGCACAGTAGGAGTCCAATACATCTTTCAACACCTTGGTGTTCATGGCATTAGCTCTCAAGAATCAGAGAGTCATCATCAAAGAGAAGATTAGTAATTGATGGGGCATCTCTGCTGACCTTAATTACAGACATGTTTCCATTCTCCTCTGCCTTCGCTAAAATGGCTATCAGACCTCCAGTACCCAACAAGAATGAGTAGGGCGGGAGAGGGTCCCCCTGCTGTAATCCTCTCATAGGTTTAAAACCGTCTGTTTCTTCAACATTAAAATGAACATGGTACTCCACCGTGGGAACACATTTCATGAATAGATTCACCCAATTCTCCTTGAATACCAATTTCAGTAAATTCCTTTCAAGAAAACCCACTCACTCGATCATAAGCTTTATGCATGTCCAACTTGATCGCACACAGACCCTCCTTACCCGCCCTTTTCTTCTTTGTAGTATGGAAGCACTCATATGCCACTAAAATATTATCAGTAATCAGTCTTCCAGGCACAAAAGCACTTTGAGTTGGGCTGATAATCTCTGGTACAATTAGCTTCAAGCGGGCCGCAATCATTTTTGATATAACCTTGTACGCCACATTACACAAGTTGATCGGTCTAAATTGAGGTAACTTCTTCCGAGAATTAACCTTTGGGATCATTACAATTGTAGTACATTCCATCTAGGCCGTAGAACCTCTTCGATCAGATCACTCCCCAACATAGACCAAAATCTTTTGTAGTAGATCGCATGAAGGCCATATGGACCCGACGCTTTCTAATCACCAATATCAAAAAGGCCTTTCGAACCTCCTCAGCAGTGTAGGGTGCAAGCAAGGCCTTATTCATCTCATCCGTCGCCTTTCTTTGAACAAGAGAGAGGACCTCATTGTTTAGAACGTTCACTTCTGAGGTAAAAAGATTTGAAAATTACCCCCTAATGTGGTCCCTCAATTATGAATCTTGCATCAAAACACCAGTATCATCAAGAAGTTTTTTAATCTGATTTCTCTTCTTTCTCGTGGTAGCCCCATTATGGAAGAAAGAGGTATTGTGGTCTCCATGTAAAAGCTAGTTTGTGCGACCATGTTGTAACCAATAAAATTCCTCTTCTTCCAACAGATTTTCGATAAGGGCAAGAATCTCCTTTTGGTGTGCTTGGGAATGGGCATTCATAGGTCCCATTCGAAGCTTTTTCAACTCTTTTTTTCAAATTATTAATTCTTTTTTTCCGGGCCTTTTAGAGTATCACGGTCCCAGATATGCAGGTCCGCCTGTATGCCCGTGTGAGCTCAGCGCGGGAAGGCCCAATACCCCTTGCCTTTGTCTTCTCCCACGTAGTATGTACAATTTCCGTAACAGTTTCCTCTTGCAACCAACGAGCTTCAAGTTGCTTTACTCGTACCCGCGGGCACTTGAACATATTACCATCAAAATATTCCGTATCCAGAATGAGAGGACGATGATCAAAATATACATGCTCTTCATTAATAACTGCGGCCCAAGGAAATTTGTTTGCCCAATCCATATTACATACCACACGGTTAAGTCTCTCTCTAATTTCACCTCTCCTCCATGTGAAAGGGTTACCAATGCATCCAATGTCTTCCAATCCGCGTTCTTCCAAACAATTATAGAAACCTCTCGTCATTGAATTTGGTCCTTTTTTAGAAAAGGAGGATGACCCCCGGCCTCTGCATCTAGGTGATGCATGCGGCCACTTTATTAATTATTCTCACAAGACCTTATAAAGTCATACAATAGTAAGACTGAAGCTACCGTCTAAGCAACAACTGTCGCTACACCTATCCAATTGATGAAGGGGCGCTGATAGTCTGGGCCTAAAACAGACATCACATCCAAACCTAAACATCTAAGACCTGATGTCCCAACCAGGACGCCTGCCTGGTATGGGGCACCTACCAATCCGGCGCACTCCTCAACCAGGATGCCTGTCGGGTATGGGGCCGCCGCAGCCACCTGCCATGAGTCCATCTTCAGAGTTGTACTGTTGCATCTACCGTGCCAGGTCTCTCAGCCATCGACGCCATCGCGACGTGAGACAACGTCGTCCTCCTGCGCGAGTCCATCCTCCCACATCGAACTCCGAATCTGCACTACGCCACGCCGTCCAGATCGGTAGCCATCAATGTATGGATGAAGCACCGCTCCACCAAAGAAGCCGTCCGCTGGTCCCGCGAAGCCGAGTGCACCTCCAAGAATGCCGCCCCCAAGGGGGTTACGACACATGATTGCCGCCAACATCCGATCAGCCGATCTAGGGTTTCCCCCGAAGGTATTGAATGGAGTTGGGAGCTTCACCTCGACGATGCCTTCATGAAGGAAACGATGATAAGGGCATCATCATCACCGGCTCCGACCATCGACCAAAGATCAGGTTTTCACCTAGATCCGTCCCAAGAAATCCACCCAACAACCTGTGCACCGTCTCGACCGCCTTCAAAGCCCCAGGTCCAGCCGCCTAGATCCGGCGACCAACCGCGGCAACAGTGCCACAGTGGGATCCCTGGCGCATCGGCCACTGCCTGAGTGTGCCACCACTGGAGCCTAGGAGGAGGGCTCCCACCCCGCCTCGCCAAGCCGCGAGAGCCGCCGAGAAGGATCCCGCGCGCTCGTCACCGTCTCTGATCCGAACCAATCCATAGCAGATCACCATCACAGATCCGCCTTAGACAGGGATTGCACCACGCCATGCCGCCGCGGGAAGGCCGAGCTTCACCGGCCTCCATCCTCCAGGGCCGCCGCCCCGGGATCCAGACAGAACTTTGCTGCTGCCACCGGTCAAGTTCCGCCGCCGCTGACTGGCCAACCCGCCGGTCACTGCATGACCATTCGAGCACAGCCAGCCGGCCGACCAACTCCGACGAAGAAGAAGGCCACCACCACCAAGCCTAGGGCCGGCGCCCCAGACATCCTCGTGTTGTAGATCAAGTCCAGGAGCAGTGCCCCGCCGACGACGATTGAGATCGGTAGCATAACGAATTAGCCCGACATGAGTCAAGGCCAGATCCATCGTTGCTGGTGTTGTCCTACCCCCCCCCCTCACCGCCGCACCACCTTCATGTCACCGCCGATCTGCGCCACCGCCGCCGATCTGGCCGGAGAGGAGCGCCGCCTCCCAACCAGATCGAAATCTGAGGAGAAACTGCCGCCGCCGCCACGCCACAAGGGCTTTGCCCTGTGACGCCCCGGGCAACGGCGGTGGAGGGGAGCGGAGGAGGGGCGAGGCTGTAGGAGGAGGGCGGGGGCTCCCCGGTGCGGGGCGGCGCCGCCGCACGGTGGAGGGACGGGCGGGAGGGACGGGCATTGAATTTGGTCTTGCCTTGCCGCCTTCTTTTCATTGCATATAGAATCTCGTTAAAATCACCCATGACGACCCATGGATAAGATGCATGCTTGTGTAGCTCGCAAAGATCAACCTAGGATAAATGTTTATCATTCCAGCCCGGGTAGCCATAAAATCCCGTAAAACGCCAATCCACATGATCCTGTCATAATCAAAATATCAATAAAATGCGACGACAAATAATTTAACTTGACTTTATTATCATTCTGGTAAAATAACGATTATGTACTAGTATTTGTTAGGGGTGCACAAAGTTCTGTAAACTTCCCTCTAATTTTATCAAATTATGTCAAAATTCTGCCGAATAGGTGCGGCCAGCGGGATTGTACTTTTTTGATGCCATGTCAAATATGCCCCCGATGAATGTGTGCTTGAGTTGTCAGTCTAGTTTGCTGCCACGTCATTATAGCTGATGGGTTCAACTTGTGAATTTCAAAATAATAATAGGATAAGGTACACGCCATCACGGGGTCACAACAAAAGGGGTAAAACATGGTAAAAGTTTAAAAATGGAGTACAAGCTATCACAAGGTTACAGCTAGGAGGGGAGGGGGAGGGGTAGAAAAGTGAGAGCAGCAATTTTGCTCCTAAGCTCCACGGAGCTAACCATTTAAGAATTTTGTAAGTTATTTATATATCAAGAAATTCTACTTTTTTGTCAGATACACATAGAACTTTTTTGCTTGTATTTTTATAGAATAATATAATTTGTAGACCACACAGAGAAAACGTGGCTCAAAAATGCAAAAGCACACATCTTATAATATATGTTGATGAAAATTGGTATGTAAATACTGCATATCGGCGAGGGAGGGGCGATGACTGTGGTACGCCTTCGACTTGCTTCGGTGCTTGTAGCCGTTGCTAAGTGGTCAACAGATCTGAATGTAATTTTTATTATTTTTGGTGTTCGTTATACTGCCATGATTTAAGATGAATAGATTGGAAGTTTTTCCCAAAAGAATTGATCCTATTTTTTTTGAGGTCTTAAAATAATGATTTTGGTGGCTCAGAAAAAGGAAGAAATTCCAGGTACCTTGGGATCAAATTCCTTTTTTTGGTTGAAAAACAAAAACGTTCTAAAAGATAGAAAACCAAAAATATTTTGTTTGCCTTCATTCTATACAGTTTGCAACTTGGTGATGAAATCTAAGCCTCTAAAATATGGTAAAATTTAACTTTTGGTATACTTGCATTGATACCTCTGGCCCGGCGAATAATATAATAATACACTTACCGTTTGTGAATTACTATTCCCTCTGTTTCTTTTTAGTCCGTATATAAGGTTTGATCAAAGTCAAGCATTATAGAGTTTGACTAACTTTATATTAAAAAATATAAACATTCATAATATGAAATCAATATATTCAGATGCACCATGGAACATATTTTCATACTATATAGTTTTAATACTGTAGATGTTCATATTTTTATGTAAATTTGGTCAAATTTTGTGTAGTTTGATTTTGACTAAATTTTATGCGGAGTAAAAAGAAACGAAGGGAGTATTATATAACTGAAATTTACCGTGGGAGTTGAGTATGTTTTAGAAGCTTCGAACACCGAACTGACCAGGGTATAAATTACTGGGTTCCCTATGCCATTCGCCTCTTAGGCACGGTGCCACATAATGTGCACTGGAGCACTACCATATGAGGTTATGAACACCTGTTATAGTAGACTGTTACAGTATACATGTATGCGTTTTCTGAATCATGTGGCTCGCTCACAAAAGTTCCACGTAGAAGAACGGCAATCGATGTAACCATGTTGGTAGTAGCATTTTAAAAGGAGACGTCCACCCTTTCTCCTTGGAGGAAGGAACTCGAGGTGCTGGATAAAGAACTCCACCTGCATAGTGTAACTTTGACTACTGCTGTCTGTTGGTACGTACTGGAGTATTACTGGGGAGAGTATCTGGTGCTCCCTACACTTAAATGCTATCATGATACGGACATCTGGGCCGTTAGATTCTTAGATCGGACGGCATCCGGAAGATGTTGGATATGCAAGTGTTGCGAAGTAATTGAGAGCCACTGATAGAAAAAGAGGCTTCCGTCCAGCCCCATTAGTCGCGAAACTGTAGGAACCGCGACTAATGAAGTCTTTAGTCGCGGTTCGGCAGATGAACCGCGACCAAATGCCTGGGCCCAGGGCGCTCGCGGGCTTTAGTCGCGGTTGGCCAGGCCAACCGGGACTAAAGGTGCCCAAAGGCCTTTAGTCGCGGTTGGCCAGGCCAACCGCGACTAAAGCTCCTCCCTTTTAGTCCCGGTTTGTGGCACGAACCGGAACTAATGGGGTTGAGACCTTTAGTCCCGGTTCGTGCCACGAACCGGTACTAAAGGTCCCATTTTCAAACTCTAACCCCCCCCCGGG